>NW_017536964.1:1569-200164 GCF_001853355.1 Bactrocera latifrons | reverse complement strand
CTTCAAAAAGTAAATGTCATGAACCAATCTAACGTTTCAAATAAAGAACCGATGAGATTTTGCAAATTTTATGCGTTTTTTTTTTTAAAAAAGTTATCAAGCTCTTAAAAAATCACCCGATATAATAGAATTCCATATGACAACAAGCATCTTCCAAGTTGAACAAAGATCATTCCATGGTAAATTAGATTAGACATATTACTTAAACATGACCTTTAAAACGTTAGACAAAACTATACTTGGCATTTCACTAAATTTATTTTGAACTGATTATAAACTGTTACAAACAAATGTAGATGAGTCAATAGTCGCAAGGAGGTTCTCCAATTGGTAACAATACAATTTCTTCTAAGTGTGTGATATACATATGTAAAGGTCGCATTACAAACAGCGTCAATTTAATTTGTGGCGCTTCATACCAATGCTTACTTTATGATATATCGCACACAAAGCACCTATACGTACACACCAACACACACGAGTACATTAGGGTGTGTGGTTTTTTTACAAACATCCTTGTAGTTTTAGAAAAAAGGATCCAATGTAAATAAACTCTTTGTTTTTTGAATCAAACCGTGCCTAAATCATTATATTTTATTTATGCTGATTTCGAAAGATAATAAACCGAGACTTTAAAAAATTCTAACATAAATTTTTCCGCGAGACAAAACAGGCTTAATAGTAAAAAATATTCTCTTAAAAGTTATATGCAGTTAAAGTTAAGCATCCAAATGTACTGAGCATTCGTACAAAAGCCTTATAAGATATGTGGTGTACTGATAAATGCTTATTAAATGAATTACTCAGTCTCAGTACATTTCTTATATAACTTCAAGTTCTTATAACTTTAAAAAAATAATGTGGAAAAACTCATTCAGAATTTTTTTGAAGAGCCAACAATTAAAATTATGTTTTCTCAAGGCTGTAACTAATACAAGATAGTAAAGAGTTCCTTTTTGTATACTGTACTGTGTATTTTGTAACGGAAAGAAATATTATTCAGGCATGGTTAGAAATGAAAGCGAAGGTAAAATAGGGTGAAAATTTAAACTTCAGGTAGTTCCAAAGTGTGAAAATAACGGACACCCTTAAATTCATACATGCATACATACATGTGCCATAAAAATAGTTATATGTACCTCTGCATTATTCTGTGCTACTTGAGTGGGTGAAGAAATCATCGTAAAGTCTGCAGTTGACTTATGCCGTTGAAATTTACGCTAAAAGCTTAAACAGTAGCAACAATGCTCATCAATGACTTAAGAAATCGTGTGTAAAAATGCTTATGTATGAAGGCAAAGAAAATACATAGTCCATTTGACCACTGAAAAACGTAAAAATAGAAAGAAGAACGTTTGAAAACGTCTATTTTTTGTTAAAGTAGTGAGTGCAATAAGTAGGCAGTCATATTTTTCGAATGTATTGTATATACGTATGTAGTATTTTACTGCGTGTGGGTACAGATATTTGACCATTGCAGCGTGCGGTATCCGTTACAACGGTATGTAAATAATTAATTAATTCAGTTGGTTAAACATTTTGTCCAAGCCCTAATTTAGTTCTAGTCATCATTTACTCTCATAAAGAAAATTATTGACCTTTCACATACATTTAAAATGATTATTCTGCTTGTTAAATAAATATGCTGACCAATTTTTGAAAAAATGCTGACCCATTTTAAACTGAAACGAAAGACAATATTTGTTCAATCTTCTTGAAGGAGTATTCTAGCTATGAAAGCTGATTAATTAGTACTTACTTGCCAACATAAATTTTTCATGAACTATGTAAGCTATAGAATCCAATGGATATTGGCTAAATCAATTACTGACTTTCTAAACGAATTTCATTAAATTGACAAAAAGAGATTAACCTACTATTCTTCATATCGCAATCTGCGGTATGGACTGCATATCGTAAATGTGTATTACGAGAAAACTTGTTATTCTCAAGGTCTGAAAACATTACATTCTCAAACTAAATTCAGTATAAAAGCCCTGCATACCAAAAAAAAAATATAATTTTGTTATACAAAGCTGCTTTCAGCTCCACACATATGTACTTTAAAATTCCACAAACAGATCTTGTTTTTACCAGAATTCTT
Organism: Bactrocera latifrons; assembly: GCF_001853355.1. NCBI lineage: Eukaryota > Metazoa > Arthropoda > Insecta > Diptera > Tephritidae > Bactrocera > Bactrocera latifrons. Next base: position 198,060 of record NW_017536964.1, on the reverse strand, counting down.
AATATACATTGTATAAAGGCAAGCGTCTGGAAATTGTAGATAAAGATAAATGATATTTAAAAAAAAAAAAAATTATTTTTGTTGTTAAAAGAACAATCCTTAATTACCGCGCCAAATATGAGCGTGAATCCCTCAACCAGTTTGTTTGCAGCAGCTGCTTGTGTCACTATATTTTGTATTTCCAACCAGATTTTGTCTCCAGAATCATTGCGAATACTTACGGAGAGTCAGTTTGATCAAAAAAAATAATCTATGAGTGGTACAAAGAATGCAAAGGCGGTCGAGAGATCGTTGAGGACATGGCTCGTTCTGAACGACTTTCAACCGATTTCGACCTGAAAATATTAAAAAAAAAAGTGGAAGATATGGTGCTTGAAAGTCGACAAGAGAGCTTGATCTCTCTCGCAAGTTCATTTGAATGATTTTGGTGAATATTGTAGATATGAAGATCTTGTTTGACTCATCCCGATAGAACTGAATTTTTACCTTAAAGAGGTCTTTTTAGGCAAGCTTGATGAATGCCGATCCCACATTCATGGCGAGCATTATACCATCTAAAGGCCGTCCCAAAAAGCGCATATGAAAAGTGTTTAGAGGACTGTCGTTTGCTTGAGGGTATTACATCCGGGGGAATTACTTTGAAGGTGACGAAAAATATATTCTAAAATCATATTTCGAAGGAAGACAGATTTTTAATTTATTTACGGTGTATTTAAGTTTACTTTAGTTTCAGTATCATTTCACTTTCATCTTGAATAATGATTAAATGTGTGGTTCAAAAGTAGTCTAGACAGTAAATTGTGTATATGCAAGACACAAACAACACATCATAAATAGTTTTATACCCACAGACATACATCATTTAATATTATGGGATCTATAGGATGGAAAATGTTTGTGGCCACTATCACCAACCTTTTATTTAATTTAATGTGACAATGACAAAATATCCCTTTATAACTGCAGCAAGCTTTTCATGTGTCAAATGCACCAATGAGACTTTGTGCACAAACTAAAAGTATATCTATATGAGTATATGTAAAATGGATAAGAAAGAAATGAATAGAAAGTGGTTAAGCGTGTATTTATGTGACTAGGATTTTATTATTTCTTAAACTTACAGGGGATTACTCCAGTAGTTTAAAATAGCCTAAAGCGGTGGCTTTTAAAATAGCTGTCAAAATAAGTAGATATGTTTGACATTAATAATTTCGAATAATTTCCGGGAAACCCCTACAAACAGCCCTTTTCTTTTTCCCATACAAACGAACGAATTATGTTTGTTAGTAACGCTAAGAGAACGGCTGCACCAATCTTGATGAAAGATTTCGCCAACAACCTTTCAGAGGTTATTCCTTGTGGATCGGTTAAGGTTTAAAAATAAAAATACCCTATACTTTTAATGAGGAAAAGTCGGAAAATTGGATTCAAAAAGTAACTCTTTTCCATACACATTTTTTTTTTTATTTTTGTTTGTTTTGTTTTTCAATATTTTGATTTGTGAATTACTTGAATCGTTCAATTTCGGTCGTTAGCTTTTTTATTCCGGCTATTCAAAATTAAAATTATTCACTGAAAACTTTACATACGGGTGTTTCACACACAGTGGTCAATTACGGATTGAAATTTGTTACGATGCCACGAAGAGGTCGCGCTAATATCGCTCAGCGTTCTTTYTGGAGTCAACATRYATTRGTAGCCCAAGGCACATGACCTATTACTCCCATGTTGCGATGACATACGTGCGGAATTATGGATCGCAAGTGGTTGTCACGATGTCACCCCACGACTTTTCAAACAATACTTACGATGTTGGATGGACTTTATCTTGAAGCAACGTATATGTGGTGCCGTTAGATACTTGATATACTCCGTTGAGTGGCAAAAGAAAGGTTTGCCGCACGCTTCTTCTCTGGATGGTGGATAATGGTTACACCAGATCAAATTGATGAAACCATTTCTGCGGATATTCCTGATCCAGAGAAAGGCCAAGTATTATACGAAGTGGTGGAAACCAATTTGCTTCATGGAGCTTGCGGACACCACCATCCCTTTTCGGTTTGTATGCCTGACAATAAATGCACCAAACACTATCCACGTGCTTTTCTTGCGGAAACACAAAGTGGAAATGATGGATATCCACATTTTGGAGTAATCGATAAAATACGTTGGCGTACGTCACCAAAGAAAGCAACATGGCGATTATTGACCTAGAACAAGATATTATCAAATGGGTCGATACATGAACAGCAATGAAGTGCTTTGAAGGGTATTTACTTTTGCAATTCATGAACGTTTTCCGACTGTTACGCGTCTCGCAGTAAATTGGTGAATGGCTAAAGAGTGTACTTCAACTCAGGGAATACAGTGCAGCAGTGGAAACACCGCCAGTAACAAAATTAACATTTACAAGTTTTTGGTCAACTATCGTCAGTGATCCGTTTGCGAGAACATTGCTCCATTCAGAAATACCTTGACATACATAGAATGCATCGTCGAAGAAATAAATAGTTACGCAGACAGCAAGGTCAGATGAACATTCAAGTGTGTTATCAACTAATGCAATAGGATGAATTTACATTGTCATTACGTACTGTGAATGGTACGGTGTGTGCAAGTTTTGGATAAGTAAGCCAGCAATTACAATTACTGGAACATGTTAATCACTGTAATACAAATGAAGTTCGCACACTTTTCGCGATAATCCTTTCGACATATCAGTCTTCAAATTCGCGTCAATTATGGGATACGAACAAAAACGACATTATCGAACGCCGATGATTTTACATCGTCTTCGCTAAAAATTGGAAATGGGTCAACTCCGGTTGATACTTCCGGTGCTTTAATACAATTCAGTGTACCGTTCATCAATTCACGAAAGATGAACTCATAACGAATGATCGGACATTGGACATTCGTAACTCTGACTCCTCAAGTGCAAGCGCAATGTTAGCTGCCTAAAATACCGATTTTATTGACTTAAACTGGAAGATTCAAAGTCAAATTTCGGGAGACTGCGCTCATACAAATCGACGACGCCGTGAATTATCCAGTGGAATTTTTAAATTCTTTGGAGAGGCTTGGTATGCCACCACATCATTTGCGTCTCAAAGTTGGATCTGTCGTTATTATGTTTCGCAATCTGCAACCGCCGAAACTTTGTAATGGAACCCGACTGATTGTGACGCACCTATCGAATACGATGAGGCAGAATGCTTGATTCTACGAATTCCTTTGAGTTCCATCATTTAGTCATTTCAGTTCAAACGTCTTTCATTTCCAGTGAAAATTGCATTTGAGATGAGAATCAACAGGACACAAGGATAGTCGCATAGTGTGTGGCATAAATTTGGAAATGCTATGTTATTCACACGGCCAGATATACATGACGTGCTGAAGTGTTGGTAAACCATCTTTTCTGTACACCGGAACAGAAACCAGAAAAATGTTGTTTATCAAGAAGCGTTATATTGAAAAAAAAAAAGATAAATTTAACATTCTTTTCATTTCAAAACATATAATTTCACGCAGAACAACGGGTGCGGGGTCAGCTAGTATCAAAGATAAAATATAGTATTTATTGACGACCAGCCTTTTTATCTAATCTAACCTAGCCGTCTTACAAGCTTTAATCCACCAATCCATACTCAGAAGTTTAACACTGGTTTATGAGAGATAACCGCAATTATAAGCCGAAATTCGAACTTAATAATAACTTCTATGTAGTCATACAGTACGAGTAATTCTATACGTATATAAAGTAGTGCTGCTGGTTGTTAAAGAGAAGAAGATCTTCTTAAAATTAAAGCTTTGCTTTAGAGCTCTGAGTTCATTTCCAAATAGAGGACGAACGCTGCCCGTTTCCTTTAACGAAATCCGTGAAATATGTACAAAGAAAAGCGTAAAGACTAACTTTTATAAAATATCAGAAACTTCAAAAAAAGAAGCGAAGTGAGCATTTGAAATTCTATTAATATTTAAGGATGAAAATAAAATGAATTTATATGAGTATGTGTGTCGCGCTATGCATTACTATTGATGATTGCACCAATAGTATGTGTATCGCTTCCTGATTCGTAAGTCTGCAATCTGCGGTGCTGTGGTACTGTTAATGGTTTGTTTAACCACTGGAAACTTTCGCACACACAGCATTCCGATAGTTGCGGTACAGCACATTTACTTTTAACTTTGCCAACCAGTTTTCAATGACACTTCATCGCCCTCGTCACCCCGAACACAGACTTTAAACCCGCTGCAACATTTTTTCACAGATACCTATCTGTGTCTACTTGTATGTATGGACGTACGCATGATATTTTATCGGAATTTCTATGCTCTCACACATACAGACGCAGGCATATATGGTTGAACATTCGCTTTTGGCATGTGTGTCACTTCACAGGCACACATTAGTAAGGGCAGCGCTGTTGCCATCAGTGTTGCCATCAATGGTGTCGATAGATGAATTCAAAGGATGTGCATACGGTGCGACGTTGGAGCTCAGAAACGAACGAGCAAAGTTTTTCAATATTCATGAAGCACTTACAGTGCAGAGATACACAAGGGTAAACTTTCTAATGATTACTACAAAGAACCATTCACACTGCACACTAACGGCTCAGCGTGGTGCCTACTACGTATAGGAACCGGACGCAGCGGGAAAAATTGTGGAGTAACTGCGTGAAAATACATTTGCACATATATAGACGTTTACAAATCCATTGGTATGTATATGGTGTTGCTATAGGCTCCGAAACTATATGTAGACGTGTGTTGGCTAAAAAGTATGTCAAACCCTTAAATTGAAATCTTAAAGCTTGGTCGGCAGACGGCCTGGCATGGTGATGAAATGTCCAAATAGTTTTGCGTTGTTCGTCGTATGCCATGTGCTCGTCGATGACTGTTAGTTACGGTTTTAGAATTTTTCGACTTCTTGTCGACTCTAGTTTGCTTATGATTTCCTCTCTTCGGTTTGTTTGTGAGTTTGATTTTTGGTTTTGTTGTTTTTTGGTTTAGCCATGCTGTGAGTACTTTCGTGAGTCTTTTAATGGCTGAGGTGTGATTACACACGATTTAAAAAAGATTTGTTAGCATTAAAACTTTTGAGAGAATGCACAAATGCATTCAGTCTTTATAACTGTAATAATCCAAACAAAAAATCGTTAGCATTAAAGAAGTCAATGCATTCATATTGGACACATATGATAGCAATGCCATTAAATAAAATTAACATCTGTAACCTTAATTGCAAGCTACAAAAATAAATCCAAACATGAGAATTGGTGATAAGCAAAAAATGAGTATTCCTATCGGTTTAAAAAGGAGCTATTTTAAAAGTTTTTTCTATCTGATTAAATACCTTAAACTGTTATTGATTTTCTGAAACTTTCGAGTTGTATGGATTTAAACATTACCTATTACCGGTCATCTACGTTAGACTATTTAACTAAGTGTACTTTTGACTTTCCATTAGTTATTGCAACACAAGGGATGTAAGGCAAGTTCGTTCTCACGCGGCTAATCCTCGGTAACGCCAAATAACTTGCCAATGGCCTTGTAGAACTCCAACGGACCAAAACGGAATATGACGTAATATACTTGGAATTGGTTACCTAGGTATACTGCTACCGTAGTATGTTGAGATAACATTCTGCAGAAATGGCTGGTGGATTAATGGCAAGGCTATCTCCGTCCGGTGAAAACCACTAAGTTGGTGTTGTAGGTTCAAGTTGAGATGAGTCCCTCTTTGCTCCTTCTGATTAACTCTAACCGCACTGTCTCATAAGGGCTCCCCCAGCGGGCAGGGGTAAGGGTCACAAGAGGCGATTAAAATCCATATGCACATGAAATGTCAGCATAGTCTATTACAGAAGTAGTGCTTTGATACTCTGCTTGAACTGATATTATAGACTTTGAATGAATTTCCTTCTAATGAAAAGACGTTTGAAGTTCAAGCGACAAATTTCATCAGACATTGAGCTGTGAGCGCTAAACTGGTAGTAGCCAAAACTACAAGGTCTTACCAGAGACTTTATCCTGATACCACGGGGAGCAGTTAGCCCTTGGAGTTTACTACAATCTACTCAATGGGTTTGGCCCTTTGTGGAGATTCGTAGTGGATGTGGCTTAAACCTAACGGCAGGTAGGGTTGAAAAATTCAATCCAGTGTGGGGTCGCACAGCGGACGGGTGCTGGACACAAAGTACGGTAGAGATTTTAGATGGGACTCGTATCCGACTAAGGTGGAAAAGATTTCCCTATTCACCTAGACCAATAATAACCAGAAAATACGTGCAAAATGCATTTATACTTTGGGGCGCTGATCAACGGTATTAATCGGCAGGTACTCACGTAAATCCCTCAAATCTGCACTCATTCCTGACAACACCTTAGAACACTGAAAAACACTCCCTTTCTGAGAAGTCAATAACGGCTCTGACCTTTAAAGCATGGAAAATTAACTAGAAAAGAACTAAAAAAGATGTGGGTGAAAATAAATCGAAACCGAAGTCCGCGAAAAATGACAGTATCCCGGGCGAACAGTCATTGGTTAGGAGGACAGAACCGCCTTCTAGTAAAAGTACTGGAAATGTGATAGTTCTTCGAAAGTTGCGCTAAAGTATTAGGAATTGGCAGGAGAGGACTGAGGAACCATATCGGCAAATACTTATACTTCCAAATAAGAAGTTCGCACTTAATTTTAGCGACACAAAGGGAGCCATAAGCCAGATATGGTTCGAAAAGGGAACCGATATCCACAAAGATATGGAAATCGACGCATCCTTTGGTCATGGTGAGTGCTAAATTGTCTTCAGTCTAGAGCGGATGTTCGAAGAAAACTGCAGACGATGAAAGTCCTCCAAAGTAACTCAAGTGCGTCTTTTTGAAGGTTTTATACCTTTATTTTATATTAATAGAACGGAGAAACATTAATTTCAAAAATTATATTTTATTTAAAATATAAATGAAAACAAGTAAGGAAGGGCCAAGTTAGGGTGTCACCGAACATTTTATACTCTCGCATGATAAAGTGATAATCGAGATTTCAGGCGTGGTTGTGAACCGATTTTACCCATATTTAGCACATGTCATCACGGTGTTAAGAAAATATTATATACCGAATTTCATTGAAATCGGTTGAGTACTTCCTGAGATATGTTTTTTGGTCCATAAGTGGGCGACGCCACGCCCATTTTCAATTTTAAAAAAAAAAACCTGGATGCAGCTTCCTTCTGACATTTCTTCCGTAAAATTTAGTGTTTCCGACGTTTTATGTTAGTCAGTTAACGCACTTTTAGTGATTTTCAACATAACCTTTGTATGGGAGGTGGGCGTGGTTAATGTCCGACAACCTCCATTTTTGAACTGTATATGGAAATGCCTAAAAGAAACGACTCTGCACAGTTTGGTTGACATAGCTATAGTAGTTTTCGAGATATGTACAAAAAAGTTAGTAGGGGCCGGAGCCACGCCCACTTTTCCAAAAAAGTTACGTCCAAATATGCCCTTCCCTAGTGCGATCCTTTGTGCCAAATTTMATTTTAATATCTTTATTTAGGGCTTAGTTATGACATTTTATARGTTTTCGGTTTCCGCCATTTTGTGGGCGTGGCAGTGGGCCGATTTTGCCCATCTTCGAACTTAACCTTCTTATGGAGCCAAGAAATACGTGTACCAAGTTTCATCATGATATCTCAATGTTTACTCAAGTTACATCGTGCAAGGACGGACAGACGGACAGACGGACGGACAGACAGACGGACAGGCAGACATCCGGATTTCAACTCTACTCGTCACCCTGATCACTTTGGTATATATAACCCTATATCTGACTCTTTTAGTTTTAGGACTTGCAAACAACCGTTGTGTGAACAAAACTATAATACTCTCTTTAACAACTTTGTTGCGAGAGTATAATTAGTAGTGAATACTAAAAGTGGATCGTGTCATCGTATCACTACCATTATACTTATTTGCCCACTGCTTAGTCTCAAGGTATCTTTATTAATAAATTAACTTAATATGGATGTATTGGTTTGTAAATTGTAGTTTACCCATATAAGAATCGACCAAATATATGTATTTCATATACATTCTTGCAATTTTATATTGTTACTCAAACTTATCCTTAAATAAACAAATCTATACCACGAACTTGACATGCTTGTGGGGTTACAAAGGGTGTCATGGCGTACGAGTGGTCATTATAATAAAATTTATATTTACCGTGCGATTATGTACTATGATACAGTCTCAAGTCTCTAAATTTGAGATTTTAAGTTAGAGACAAATTTTAAGACTTGAGACGTTTTTGCTATTCTGTAAGTAACAGTCACAAAGTCTATTACATTTCATTATTCAGAGATGTTTTTACACTTTAATGAAAATAAATATGTCGTTAACAAATATAAAATTTTCTATAACATAGTCAAAAAACACAATTGTTATTAAAAATAAAAATGTATGTTGACTTTGTTTGATAGTATTTACGAAATGTATGTAAAATTTATTTATTTTTAAACTTTTCGTGTTTTAGTTGCTTACAAACTATAAAAAAACGACAATCGATTAATATCCATGATGACCTCTATTCAGTATATTCAAAATGGCAGACAAGAGTTCTTTTTGGTTTTGTGACTTGTTAACTATCAGGTCTCGAATTTGAGGCAATATTTCAGACTAACGCTAGAAACTGTGTAGTAACTAGACACGAATGGAGACTTTACCTCAAAATGTCTCAAATAGAGACTAGAGACTGGTTACAGAATCCCGCTATTAATCTTCTTTGCAGAGAATATTAATTAATAAATTAGTAGTCGAGTTTTATTTAACCAGTAAGTAAAGTTAATAGTTTATTTTGTATGGAAGACTTAGCCAACATATTAAATATATATTTACAATAGTTTGAAAAAACAATCAAGTGTTGTATGCTTGTAAAATGTTACATAATACCCATAAGATTAACCTACTTCAAGGATACTATAATATTAATTATTGTTCATACATACATACAAGTACGTATGATATTTTAAGGGCTAACTAAGGGGAGTTAGGAAATTACATTAAAAGAAGAAAACATATTTTCTACGAAATCGAATAAAATCTTCGTATTTTTCAGCAATTTAATAACTTAATGAAGGTACTAATATGTTGTATATATATGTATATCCAAGTGCATTGCAATATCAATACCACTAGTTGGTTACTAAAAACTGTTACACGAATAAAGTTATAATGCCCTGGTGCACTAGTTCGCCAAGTTTATCACTCTATTCATATACACTTGCAAATATCAGTTCAAATATACAAACTTGTACATCGTATCTACATATTTTGCTCTCACTCACTTACTTCCTGTCTCTTTTGTTCAGCGCTCACTACATTTTGACTACACAGGTGGGCAAATACCATCAATTTCCGTGGGGAAATCAAAAAATGTTGCTGACATTTTCAATTGACGCTACCATTTGTGCTGGTAACGCAATGTAAACTTTGTCAACGCTAACCACTTGACTGACAAGTTGACTGACTTACTGCTTACAGAAGTGACTAACTAGTTGGGTAACGAACCGCCAGAGCGGCAAACCGAGACTGAAAGACAGTTCTTCTCTTTCGAGACATATCTGGATAAGAAAATATGTAACTATAACTTGAGTGCTGGATCTCAGAATGCTGTTGTTGTACCCAGAAGTCGAAGTGTCTGCCGGTTCAAGTCTTATCTGTTTGTCTTTTGATGGTATTACACCAGTAAAAGTCTATCTTGTCTCTCTATCCATCGACGTGCTTGTTTGCAAACTCATTTGTTTACATTTAACGGCACTCAATTGTTGTCCAGGTGCATATGCTTATATATTATATATGTATGTAAGAATTTGCTTGTATTTGTTGCTTGTAAATGTATGAGTTTGTGTATACAAACGTGTGTGGGTATCTACAATAAAACAGTAGCTGCCTAGTAGGAGTATTGGAAAGTTTGCAAATAATTGACAGTTGACAATTAGCACTATGTTGGCAAAGGATAAACGATTTTCAGCTAACTGTACTTAAAACCCTTACAATTATTCGAGATTTATATAGAGTTATATAAATCAAAATGTTCATGAAGATAAAAGTTTATAAATTAAATGTTACAAATGTTGGAAAATAGGTGTGGCACAGCCAACTTTAAGATGAAAATCCACATCAACTACATCAACAATCTTAACCTGATTTAGAATTCTTCCTAGCATCTTTATTTCACGGCTCTAAAATGGGCATAATCGCGTTACAAATACGAATATTAAGAGCTTTGGCTCATAGATCACCATTTCCCGGAAATATTTATTTAAAATGTTTATGAGATATCGAATGTGATGGTAAACGCTTTTGTAAAATTTTTCTGGTACCTCGAAATATGTGTATGACTTTAAGTCCAATTACAGCCCTTTCTTATTTGTTATCTCGATATTAGGAAAATCTTTTTCAGAAGTTTAGTTTATTGAAATCAAAGCATATTTTTCCTACAGTGTAATTTCAATAATCAGTTCACCCCTCCGACGATTTGGTAGCGATTTTTGTTTGAATTTGCTAACTTCTACACACTCACAGTTCGCTATACAAATGCTGTCTAGGGTACAATGGCATTTGATTTACACGAAACTGCAGTCCATTGACCGAGATTTTGTAAATATGCCGTATTTGAAGTTGAATGGAAATACTTGAAAGTTCTCTTAGCATAAAATACCACTTCGGGAAAAAGGAAATTGCTTAAAGTTTTTTGGCATAAACCTATTTAATCTTTCTTTAAACTTTTAAGTTTTTTAGCTGACATTGAGCGCCGACATTTCCAGTTACTTCATTATTTATACGTATTGTTCATCTTCGTCTTCTTATTATTACCATACCCACTTCTCAGAGGTGGAGTATTTTCATCCATAAGGACGACATGACTTAGCCAGTGTCTATGTCCATGTCGGCTTATAACTCATACAGCTCATTGTTCCATCAAATGCGATATTCGCCGTGACCAATGCGCAAAGGGCCATAAATATTCCGCAGAAGCCAAACTCGTGACGTCGATTCTTCACATGTTGTTATCGTTCATGCCTTTAAACCATATTGCAGGACGGGAATAATAAGTGACTTATAGAGTTTGGTTTTTGTTGGAAAAAGTTATTCTGCGTTGGATTTCGTGGCTGAAATTGTTGTTGGTGTTAATATTAATTCCATAATAGTCGAAATTATCTATGACTTATAAGTTACGACTGTCAACTTTAGAATAGTGTGGGAGCCTAGTAGCGCCAGGAGCTGTACACTTTTATAGAAGATAGTACCTTCTCTATTGAATTTGCAGCTCGAATTTATTTCTATAAGAGTAGGCTGAAGAAGTCGAACGAAACCTCGTCCGACCATATTCTACAAAGAAACTGATACATACTTCTTAGCAGTTCTCCACCGCGGTATTTGAATAGCTCGCCGGGTAATCCATCAATCCATCACTCCCGTCGTATTGTTGTTCTTCAGACGTGTAATTGCTTTGCAACTTCTTCATGGTCGGTCAATGGAACATCTGCTTCATAGTCATCGGTTGGCGAATTTGGCTTGTCTTCTGCTGGTGTTATGAATTCACTGTCAGTCAACATAATATAGAAGTGTTTTTCTTTTTATTAGTAATGTGTTTTTATGAGGCGGGTCCAAAACCGAGCGCACAACCCTAGGTTGGGATGGTTCGCCTTCTCACTTTAGCTCGGCTTCAAATAGAGGTTTTCTGGCTACCCTGACGATACTTAACCTAAGACCGAAAGTCTTGAGCTGATTGAGCCATATGTAAAGAACCGTTTCTGGCCGCTTCAAAGTGAATAGCGTCCAAAGAACTTCTACACATGACCCCAATCCTCACATATATGTGTGACAAAATTTATTATGTCGACATGATTAAACACTGCTTGAAATCAAAAACTACAAGTATTTTATCAGGCAACGCCTTTCTGAGACTATAACACAAGCAGCTTCGATTACATACCAGGTGCGTGTTATATCTTAAGGTATTCGAAATGGAGATAAAGTTTTCATATGCGAATTATCTGGACGATAAAAGTAGACGTTGTGAATGAAGCCAGCTTATACGTATATATGCTATTAACAAAAAAATATTTAGATCTCGCAATGGAACAAAGAAGTACGTCTAAGCTTCGCTTAATAAAACTACTGCCGTCTAATCATTGATCCACCTTTTAAGTGTTAATTTGGCCGCCTAAAAAATAAAATTCATCAATATGAAATGTTTTAAAATTTTGAGGTTATATTATAAAAAAAATATGTATTATTTTTCAATTAAAACAAGAAAAAACCTTAACTTCGGTTGCACCGAAGCTAAATACCCTTCACAGGTGCATTTCTGTTAATAACTTTGTGTTCAGTTGGTATGGAAGCTATATGCTAATATAATCCGATCTGAACAATTTTTTCGGAGATTGTATCATTACCTCAAGCAGTAATCCATGCCAAATTTGAAGATACCACGTCAAATGTGGAAGTTTTGCATACAAGAACTTGATTCCGATCATTCAGTATGTATGGCAGCTATATGTTATAGTGGTGCAATATCGGCAGTTCCAAGAAATGAGCAGCTACTTGTAGAGAAAGTGACGTTTGCAAAATTTCAAAACGAGGCTTAGTTCGTATATGTACATACAGACAGACGGACATGGCTAAATCAACTCAGCTCGAGATACTGATCATTTATATATATATATATTTTATAGGGTCTCCGACCCTTCCTTCTGAGTGTTACAAACTTCGTGACAAACTTAATATACCCTGTTCAGGGTATAAAAAGATTAAGGAAGAGATTAGTTCGGTTTTGACCAATGATTTCATATTCTTTCCATTTGTAGAAATCAAGGAAGGCTTCATAGGGTAACGAATTTCATTACTATAGTTTACTCATATTATACCCTTCAGTTAATTTTACTATGATATGTTACATACTAATCGATTTGAACAAGTGAAATACAAAGCTAACTGGATAGATAGCGTTGTGTACTGAATGATATTTACTTTTGGCATTACTGCATATAACTAACAGAAAAAATGCTCTCTAAGGTAAGGTACCTCACATACTATAAGACTATCTAACCACTAAATACCGAATGTTAAAAATTTTGATTTAGCTCTACTAATGTATAAATATATAACCCAAACTCTAACTCGATTATTTTTAGCTGATACAAATAATCGTTAGGAGAACAAAATCATTGCAGACTGTAGCAATATTTTGTAAGGGCATAATGAGTCATAAAAATGTGGTGGTGGCGGAAAATTTTTACGTTTCTGGGGCATATGCTTATCGATTTATCGCGCTTTCAGTAGTTTCGAACAGTACCGTCAAATGGGGAGAGCTATCTTCCTATTTCATCCACTTTCACACTATTGGTAGAATTTTCTATAAGCTTTGTACTCAGCAAATTTGGTTGTTATGGCTAAAGTGGTTTAGGAGATATGTAAACTTATTAGAGAGGGATGCCAAGCTCACTTTTTCAAAACATTTTGCCTACAGGTGCCCTTGCTATTGTGATCCTCTGTACCAAATTACAGTTTTATATGCTAATTTTTTGCTTAGTTATGGCATTTTATGTTTTCGGTTAAAGCCGATTTGTAGGCCCTAATACGCACATCTAAGAACTCGAAATTGTATTAAGGACCTCCATACGAAGTTTCATTAAGTGGACGGACAGACAGACAATCAACCTGATTTCAACTTTTCTTGTCATCCTGATCGTTTATATATATAACCCATAGATATATCATTTAGTTTCAGGTAATACGCACAACTGTTAGGTGAACAGAACTATAATATTCTGTCAGGGCTGTATAAGAGACGTTAGACGAGGTCAAATTTGGATTTTTTAAAAATTAAATTTTTTTTTTTTGTTTTGAAAAGTCGAAAAGCGTCTTCTTGTATCACAATTTATCACCATTGACACCTCTCCTGGTGTCAATTAAAGCATAATTCGCCTAGGGTCACCTCCGCGTAAGACTTTCTTTATCTTTAACATGATGTTAACACTGGTAATTTTCTTCTTAGTAGTGCCTGCAACTGATCGTATATAGCTATCCCGCTCAGTCGATTATTTGCTTCTTTCTCTTTGAGCATTTAGTAACCTCGCGTGTTCCGGAGTCAGATGAGCGGTTTTTTTCGGGAAGGGCATCAATGTTATTTTTACTGTATCCAGCAACCAGTATCAGCCCTGTGCGTCTATCGGCCGGAAACTTTTGCCAGTTTTTCGGACAGCGTTCTCGTCTACTGAAATGGTGTTTGACGCATCGTTCATATGTGAGAGGGGTTAGGACCTAGACAATCCGTGCCGTGTGTGTGGATTGCCACTTACGTGTGTAGCACTTGATTGCTGTCATTGCGTTCATATTGATTGCTGTCATTTTCACCTTATACTATTAGTGGGTGTGCGCAGAGCGCTTCTTCATTCTTCTTTCCTCGTTTCCATTCTTTTACAACACAGGCTTGAGACCGACTAAGATGCGTTCTAATTTGGGGAGGGGAAATGTATAATTGATGTATTTCTCTACTTAAGGTCAGTCTTAAGATAGTACTTGTTGATTTTCCAAGACATTTTGTTTTTGTAAAACTTACACACCTGCATTCCAAGAAGTACATATACAAAATGTGAATAATAAATGCGTATATTTGCTCAAGAACTTGTTTTACTTATAAAGCTAGATTTCTTCGTGTTGATCGTTGACAGAGGGTGCAAATGGCGAACTGTAGCTGTTTCAACAAACTGGCAGCAGGCGATGTCGTTCAACAATAAAATGCAACTCGCAATTTGTGCAACAGGACAATTGCATAACAAACATAGCATTTAACATGCGTTCACTTTATCAGTCAGTTAGTCAGTCAGTCCGTTCGTCACTGCTTCTATTTATTCATTTAACAAAATGCATCCACTCGCTTTGTATGCTAAAGACCTGCTATCTTGTTAGACGTGCATTGTCAAATAGTCCCCGTAAAACATTTATTGCTGTCTCAGCTTGTTGTTATTTACTCTTAAGCAAGTGGCATAGCACAGTGCATTTCTTAGTTAAGACCAAGTACTTGAGGAGAAAATCTAAGAAACACATTAGCAACAATAAATGCAAAGTTGTTCGGGCAAGGAAATTTTAATATAAAACACCGGAAAAATATTTCTTTGAAAAATGATTGTTGAATAATGAAATTGTGCGAGGCAAATTGGCATGATTTAATTTTGTTGATCTCGTACTCAGTTTTGACTTTTGAGTAATTGTAACGCCTTTTTTGCAATCATTAAGAGTTTGTTTATGTTAAGAAAAGTAACTTTTTATGTCTTCTTCTCCAGTCTCAACATACCACTATCGGAAATTATACTTTGTAACTCCTTTCGAGTCTTCAAAATTTGTCAAACAAAAAGATTAAAAGGAAGTAAAAGCAAAAAAAAAATTGGGAGCGTGGAATATGTCCTTTCACATCCGGCTAATGAGATAAAGGCTGGACATTTGTATATATAATGTTCCAGTATTCCATCACTTCGCGAATGCTTTGCATCTCGCCGATTCCACTCTTCCACTTTCTGAAGATGGGTCCTTAGGGGTCACACAATGTTACTAAGCTTCCTTTTGTCTAACAGTAGCAGCTTTTTGATCTGTTCACCGCCAAAACTTTCCCAAAGTAACTTTGTGGTATGTCCTGTGCTGTTTTGGTCTATGTCTGTGTGAAAATCTGAGTTTCTCCAGGGTTCATTGCTTGAAACAATCCTTGAAGGAGCTGAATGGCCTGACGCGGCTTAGCGGAATTGTGTCTCCAGGTTCCCCTTTTCTAGCAGAAATGGAGCCTGGTAACGGCACCGTAGCTCATTTTTAATTATACAATTACAGACGCTAGCTGTAGCCTCCTTGAAACCTCGAGTTGATTTGAGATATTGTCCTGACGAGAGGGAATACACACAATAATTTACTTTAGTCATCAATTCTCTTAAGGTGCAGATTTCCACTCAATAAGCGTTCTTCACGTAACGTAGGCGTATGCTTTCGGTTTCCGTTTGTGATTTTCATTCCAGAATCCAGTGTGTCGCTTGTACGCGTTGAATCCCAAACCGTCCTTGGTAATGCAAGCTATGCAGTTTTGCGAATAATTTATTTTCAAAGACAATTTTTTTTTTGTTTCGCAACGATTTTCGGTCCATTTGTTACTCTATGCATTTCCTAAGATAAGTCACATATTCACCGATATACTTGCATTGTGTAAAGTCAACTGGTAGTTCCAAAATCTTTGTATTAGGTGTATATGTATTAAGGAACTGATTGTCTTTGAAGTTCAATAATCTAACAACTCAATTGAAAGTTCTCCGCTCTATTCCAGTAAACACATATTTTTGACAAAATTGTTTTTTTTTTTTCAAGGATGATGCACTGATAATAGCAACTTTCCAACTTTCTTTTACTTCAAATTTTTTTTCGGCGATTTCGTCCTTCATAAAAATATAAAAATTATTCGATGCGCGTCCCAAAATACAGATGTCATAGACTTGGTAGTCGAATGTTGCGTTTTTCCAAGCTTTGAAGTGGGTTCATCGTTTGTTGTCCACTCGGATGACTGTCGATTGAACTTTGGAGTAGAAGGATGGTACCATGTTTCATCTATTACCACATATCGATGCATAAACTTGGGTTAATTACGCTTGCACATCTTCAATCACTGCTCCAAATCATCAGCTCATCGTTATTTGTAGTAAAAGGTGAGATCCAGTCCAACACTCGAAGTTCCTTGCTCACCATTTTTTTCACAATAATAAAAGTAGCTTCACTCAAAATGATATACGTAATTCACAAACTAAAGATCCGACAGCCGTCAAATTTATACACGCGACTGTTAAACTAACTAAAACTAACTAAAAATCATTTGAATTTTATTCTAATGTTAGTTATATCATTGACTGAGTCTACCGCTTGTATAATTTCGTCCCTTTTAACGGTTTGTTGTCTGAGATTTAGTATTTCGCCTAAAGATGTAAAGAAGCTTTCCTGTTTTTTATAAAATTGAATGCTTTCGTCGTATTTAATTTTTGACATAACCATTTTATAGAAAAAGGACATGGTATATAAGCTGTTATTCAAATAGTTCACCTGTGTCGCAGTAAGTCTAAGGATTTTCAATATGTGAACTAATTACAAATGTTAAATTAACCTCAGTGTTGATTTAATATGATCATTTAAATTAACAATACATTTTCATTTCATTTTACATTTAAAGTATTTTCTTTTTTTTTTTTTTTTTGTTTGTTTTTTTCCAACAAAACACAATGCATGCATCAGTACACACCCAAGTCGAAAGTTTATGCGTACTTTCATTTCTGAATTTTGCTAACATTTTGCACTATTCNGCATCAGTACACACCCAAGTCGAAAGTTTATGCGTACTTTCATTTCTGAATTTTGCTAACATTTTGCACTATTCATATTTCAAGCGTGAGGTAAGTAAGGCATGCAAGATTCGCAGTTGGAGGCTTGGTTGCTTCGAATTATGGAAACATATTTTATTTGCGAGGCGCAAGTCCTAGCTTGCATACATACACCCCAAGAGAAAATCTGAAACAATAAAATAATTTCATTTGTCAGAATTAGAAAACAAATACTTTTGTACAATATTCAACATTTTAGGTATTATTATATATACTTGTATATATTATACATATATTACATATTATGCATATACATATACGGTTTATAATTGTTTTTTTTGTTTCACCGCCAAATAATAATTTCTAAAACTAATAAATAAAGGAAATTCGTTTGTTTTTTTTCGTTTGTTGCTTCTAGACCTCTTGAAGTCATGCACCTGAGCTGTAAATTTATGGCCTTTGGGGTGCCTGCCTCACTAGATAGAAATTCTAGAACATCGATCTCAAGTTAGCTATGCCAACTGTCTTAAACGGTGCAATACTTTGGTGAAAATTCTTCAGATCTCTTGACAGTTTTCCATTTAGAAAATTTGTATTTATCCAGCTAGTCTTCACTTTCGAACTTCTCTTTTGCTTTTGTATATGCGCTATACCAAAGGTCACTCGAAAAAATATCTAATTCTTAATAATTTAACGAAGTGTACTAAAAAAAATTGAGGGAATACTAATACCATTAATTGAAAATGTAGAAACGACAGCGCTATTCTAAACACAATACCTGTACTATCAGGTTTTTCCCGGATAGTAAAAGTATTGAATTCACCCAGAGCTCGAAATTCTCTGCAGGGGTCTGTAAATATTAAAGTAAATGAGTATTTAAACGTAACCTAAATATGAAAATATATAGGGTGTGCCATATTTTTTATTGGTATGAATATATTTTCGAACCACACGAAATGTAGCTTGGAAATTTATACTGATGTGTGTTGGATCAGTATACAAATTTGTAAAAAAAAATTTGAATATTAAATGTCACAACAATACGGAAGTATACGTCAGCAATCAAATGCCAAAATCATAGCTGTATTACTGCATTTATATGTATGTATATATATATATATAAAGTGTTGTAAATATTTTTGTGAAGCGTCAAATTAAAATAAATTAAATTTATATATCAATATTAGAGATGGCGCAGCCTGTATAGATGTATAAGAAGTAGTTGGAATTCTACTACGGTAGTCATCTATACTTTGCATACCATTAATTGTAGATCTGTACTTTGCATATTGATACAAGGAAATGTTAAGAAGGGCGGTATAGATAACCAAGCTTTAACTCTTTTTCGAGAAAAGGTGATTTAGCGCGAAGAAGTTCAGAATTTAAAATATTGCAGTTAAAAATCGTAGCCGATAGTAAAACCCTACCGTAACTTTAATTGTATTCAAATCCAAAAGCTTACCCTTGTATTGCTGCATTTTTTAGGCACCGGCAACCAACTTTCAATTCATAAAAGAAGCTGCAAGGAATTTTACAGAAACCAGCACATATTAGAGAAATATGAGGGGGCCGTTCAAGAAACAGGTGCTTCAACTAACCGCGAAAACGCTTACAGTAGCAATGTAATTGCATTATTATATACCCGCTACGAAATTCGAAACAGTTGTTATTTAAGAATGAGCTTTTTGCAAACTGTATGTAAAATGTTAGAACTCTCTTGGTAAATGGCAAAAGTGCGCGAGAGTTTGGTGTATATGAACTTTATTATGGGACTTATAGTATATATTTGCAATTTCCAGAAACTTTATGAAACCTTTAAAAGAGTATAAAATCCGATACTGTTGCTGAAAAATTTGAAATTTTAATTTGTGGTATTGTAGTATGATTTTTTGAACATAGGAGGAAGGTCGCTGGTATATGGAATTTTCGAATATATTGTTCAGATCGAACCACTATAGCCTTTTGATATAACAAAATCAACAGTGAATAATACCATAAGCTCCGAAGCTAATATTTTTTCTTGTTTTAAGCGATTTCATCTCTGCTGGCCCTTTTTGGTCTATGGATTTTGCGCGGTTTCGTGGGGACAAATGCTTGAAAAAATTTGTATTCAAAGTGGCGGAAATGCAGAAACACATACAATCGTACACGTATATTATGAATTCACTGGCTGTATTTATAAAATTATATATTAACACATAAATATAAATATATATATTTATTTTGTACATGTGCTTACACTTATAATGTTTTCACCTTGTTAGGTGCACTTGGTTCAGTTAGTTTGAATGATGACGGAATTTAACGGAAGGATGACATTTATCGTCGACGAATAAGCGCCCACCACTCACCCGAGCATTATACATAAATACTTTCGCGTAAATATATTTGCGCACCCATATTAAACTGTGTTAACGCAAACATAAATGTATATGTGCTTTATACATGTATACACACAGATGCACATAAATTTAGTTAGAAAGTTAAAATACCAACTATGTTTTGTATGCATATTTTTTTCTAGTTTTCAGCTGCCATCTGCTAGCTTTTCACCTCACTTCGCATTTTGAGCACATTTCAAAATTGCCAACTATTTTCCAGCACAACTTGACAGCTTATTAATATTATAGCCGAGTTCATTTATCATTTGCGCGAAACAGCTGTAAGTGGGCAAAATTGCTCGTGGCTATTCATTACTTCTTGACTATTTTTCCCTTCAAAACCGCTCTGCATACAGTCATACATATTTGGTTGTCCTCTTGCACTTTCTATTATTTTATTTCATTTGCGTTCACACTTGGCTTTATACCTTCGGTTAACAGCTCAAAATGTGACACCTGAGTGACTAACTGCACTGCTGGCATAGCGGCTACGCACGGTGCGTTGGAGGTACTGCTGACTAATAAGCGGGTAGCAAGTATGTTAAAAAAAAATTTTATTGATGTCTACTTGAGCCTATTTGGAAGAACACATAACGAGACAACTTTTTTGGAAATTATATTCATTCTAACCTATCCACATACATGGCAAATGTGAATCCTGCTTTTCAAAGCTTTACGTTGCTGGACTATGTGCCTTTGTAGATTTTTTATTAAAAGGTTTATTGCTAGAAATCTAGTTAGGCAAAGAATATAAAAAGCCTTATTAACTAATGATAGCCCAATAATAGTTATTACACAGTAAATATTCAAATTTAGCAGTTTTAATCAAAACAAGAAAAAACGTGAACTTCGCTGCAGCGATGCTAATATATCCTTCACAGCTGCATTTTTTTTAGAAACTATATGTTTAATTTGTAAGGAAGCTATATGCTATAGTAATCCGATCCCGGAGATTATATTATTACGTTAAGCAGTAATCCATGCCAAATTTGAAGATACCACGTCAAATGTGAAAGTTTTCCATACAAGAACTTGATTCCGATCATTCAGTTTGTATGGCAGCTATATGCTATCGTTGACCGATCTGAACGGTTTCTTCGGAGATTACATTTCAGTCTTAGAAAATAACCTGTGCCGACTTTTGTGAAGATACATTGTAAAATGCGAAAGTTTTCGAAACAACAACTCCGATCGTTCACTTTGTATGATAGCTGTATATTATGGTGGTCCGATATCGGCAGTTTCGACAAATGAGCAGCTTCTTGAAGAGACTATGACGTTTGCAAAGTTTCAAAACAATATGCTTAAAACTGCGTTACTAGTTCGTAAATATACACACATGGCTAAATCCACTCAGCTCAACAAACTTATTATTTATATATGTATGTATATACTCTTTCTGGGTGTTACAAACTTCGTGACAAACTTAATATACCCTGCTCAGCATATAAAAGCATGAAATAATTTGTAAAATATATTTTTTTAAGGTTATACAGTATACTTGTACTCGTATATAGTAATTAATTTTTTTGGTGCGCGTATTTTCTTCTTCTTATTCTTCTTTACTGGCGCAGACACCGCCTACGCGATTATAGCCGAGTTAACAACAGCGCGCCAGTCATTTCTTCTTTTCGCTACGTGGCGCCGATTGGATATTCCAAGCGCAACCAGGTCCTTCTCTACTTGGTCCTTCCAACGGAGTGGAGGTCTTCCTCTTCCTCTGCTTCCCCCGGCGGGTACAGCGTCGAATACTATCGGAGTGTTTTCGTCTATTCGGACAACATGACATAGCCAGCGTAGCCGCCGTCCATTAATTCGCTGAACTGTGTCAATGTCATCATATATCTCGTACAGCTCATTGTTCCATCGAATGCGATATTCGCTGTGGGCAACGCGCAAAGGGCCATAAATCTTTTCTTCGAAAACTCGCGACGTCGACTCATCAGTTGTTGTCATCGTCCAAGCCTCTGCACCATTTACCAGGACGGGTATTATGAGTGACTTAAAGAGTTTGGTTTTCGTTTGTCGGGAGAGGACCTTGCCCCTCAATTGCATACTCAGTCCGAAGTAGCACATATTGGCAAAAATTATCCTGCGTTGGATTTCCAGGCTGACATTGTTGGTGGTGTCTACGCTGGTTCCACGGTAGACGAAATTATCTACGACTTCAAAGTTATGATTGTCAACAATGACGTGAGTGCCACGTCGCGTGTGCGACGACAGTTTGTTTGATGACAGGTGATATTTCGTGCCCTCGTTCACTGCAGACCCACTTGTTTTGCTTCCTTGTCCAGTCCCCGATGTACACTCTTATAGAAGATGGTACCTTTTCCATTTAGTTCTGCAGCTTGAATTAGTTTCCCCCGCAGCAGATTGAAGAAGTCGTACGATAGGGAGTCGCCTTGTCTGAAAGCTCGTTTGGTATGGAACGGCTCGTAGAGGTCCTTCCCGCTTCTGACGGAGCTTTTGGTGTTGCTCAACGTCAGTTTACACAGCCGTGTTAGCTTTGCGGGAGTTACAAATTCAGGCATCGCGCTATAAAGGCAGCTCCTTTTCGTGCTGTCGAAATCAGCTTTGAAATCGACGAAGAGGTAGTGAGTGTCGACTCTCTTTTCACGGGTCTTTTCTAAGACTTGGGGCATGGTGAATATCTGGTCGGTTGTTAATTTTCCAGGCCTAAGGCTACACTGATAAGGTCCAATCAGTTTTTTTTACAGCGCGCTTTAATCTTTCACACAATACGCCCGACAGAATCTTATACGCGATATTGAGGAAGCTAATCCCATGGTAGCTGGCGCAGATTGTGGGGTCTGCTTTTATATAGATTGGGCAGAGCACACTTAAATTGCAATCAATGGCTCAGACCATATTTCACAAATAAGCTGATGCAAGCTCCTTATCAGTTCTTTGCCGCCGTGTTTGAATAGCAGCGTCTCGCTTCCCTCTTCAACTCTCAGTATCTATCCCATCTTCCACGTTTTGTGGTTGCGAGGTAGCCTTTTGCATTTGCATTTTCCGAAAACCAATGGTATCAGTTGCAGCTGTACGTTAGGAGTTTGAAATGCCGGCCCACAGTTCCCTTATACCGAGTTGTTGACGAGTGCTCTCAGAGAGCAGGAGCGAAAGCCGAGTAGAAAATCGTGCGGCAGTCTGTTGTGATTGCTCCTTCTCGACGTCGAACCTTCCTTGTATTTGATGGCGTGCATTTTTTGCTGCACAGAGTCAGCTGCGAATCTTGGCTGTATCAAGGTAGTGGTCCGAGTCGATGTTAGGACCGCGGAGCGCACGCGCATCTAAAACACTGGAGACGTGTTTTCCGTCTATCACAACGTGATCGATCTGGTTSGTRGTTTTTCGATCCGTAGACAGCCAGGTAGCTTGATATTTCTTCTCATGCCGGAATCTAGTACTATAGATAACCATATTTCGGGCCCCGGCGAAGTCGATCAGCTTCAACCCATTTGGGAATGTTTCCTCGTGGTGACTGAATTTACCGACCGTAGTGCCAAAGATACCTTCTTTGCCCACCCTGGCACTAAAGTCACCAAGCACGATTCTTACATCGTGGGGGGGGGGGGGGGCAGCTCTCATAAGTGTGGTCCAAGCGCTCATAGAAGTCATCTCTGATCACAATGTCTTTCTGATCCGTCGGGGCGTGAGCACAAATCAGCGATATGTTGCAGATCCTCGCTTTTATGCGGATTGGGGCTAGACGTTCATTCACTGGAGTGAATGATAGTACTCGGTGACGGAGTCTCTCTCCCACCACGAATCCCACACCAAACTTTCGCTCCTTTATATGGCCATTGCAGCTAATACCACGAGAACCTACTTGTCTCAGTCCTTGTCCCGACCATCGCATTTCTGGGACGGCGATGTTGTCAGACTTTATTTTCCTGAGGTCATCAACCAGCTGAGCAGCGACATCTTCCCAATTAAGAGACCGGACATTCGAGGTGCATGCCCTCAATTCGTAGTCCTTATTATGTTTGCCATGGTCGTCATGAAAAGGAAGGTCTCTCATCCGAGGCTGATTGCTAATTTTCCGTGGGGGATGTTTTTTTACGTGGCGGGTCCCAAACCGAGCGCACAACCCTATAGGGGATGTTTCGCCTTTTCACGTTAGCTCGCCTTCAAATGGATGTTCTTAGGCTACCCAGGGAATACTTGGTCAATGCGTATTTTATGGGATTGAATTTGTCAATACAACTTCGGTATCAATGACAATCATAGTACAAACAGAAACTATACACCGGCTTCATGCCGAGTATTCTAAGAGAAAACTAATCTAAAAGACTTAAGTCAAAATTGATAAATCTATTGGGCAAGCAAGGGGACCAACTGACAGTCCTAATATCACGAGACAGATGGCAATGGAAGATTTTAAGCACTGTTTCTTAATTTTTTCGATGTTATCGTCATTAGCAGAGGTAGATGGACGACTCGCATGAGGTAAGTTTTTGATAACCTCGCTTTATTCTCTCAGTATTTTATATCACTAAAGTAATTGTGTTCGTAATAAAGTAAGCTTCCAATAATACTTTTGAAATATCTTCAGTGATTCGAAGCCGTGACACGCTCGTTCCCACAAAACTACATGTATCCGAAATTTTGACTATATCTGTCAGCGAGAATGTACAATATGGAATCACTCTTGTACTATTTGCGCCATCGTGTTGTGAAGCTGAGTACTTATCGGACCACTCTTCCATATCACGTTCCATCATAGGTCAATTCCATATATATCGTACCAAGAAAGCATCCGTTGTTTACATCAGCTTAGATCGGTACACCTCAGTAATGCGTTGCGATTTCTGCAATGGATAAAAATATCAAAAAAATAACTTGTCTCTAATTTTGTGTTTGGAACAGGCTTATAGTGATTCAGTTTTATCAAAAACACAAGCTTACGAGTGGTGCAATGTCTTCAAAGAAAGTCGAGAGATCGTTTAAGACATGTCTCGCTCTGGAAGACCTTCGGCCTCATCAACTGATGACAATATTTAAAAAGAGAAGGATGTGGTGCTTAAATGTCGTCAGGTAAGTACTAGAGATATGGCAAGAGACCTGGACATTTCGGTAGATAGTTTGGATATGAAACTTGATCGTGAGAGTTCTGATACCACATTCATGGAGAGCATTATAATAGCCGATGAGTTTATGAGTTTGATATGCAAACAAGTCAACAATTAACGAAATGAAGGAAAAAACAAGTGCCGAAACCAAAAAAAAAACACGCCAAAGCCACTCATAGATCAAGGTATTGCTCACAGTTTCTTTCAATATTAGTGGTTGGTGCATCACAAATTTACCCGGAGGGACAGACGATCAATAAGGAGTTCTGTTTGGTTGTATTGAGACGCTTTCTCATCTGTCGAAATCGGTTGGAATTGTGGAAGAACAATTCGTGGAGTTTGCATGATTATAATGAACCATAGTATTGTGACCGAATTTAAAACCAAAAACCAAACCCCAATGAATACCATCGATTAACCTCCGTATTGACCAGATTTGGCTCCTTGTGATTTTTTCTTATCCTCCAAGCTGAAACTGCCTCTCCGTTGAATCCGTTTTCAGTCGATCGAAGAGATAAATCGAACTTCGCCGAAGAAGCTCCAAAAAAGTTCTTATGAAAATTGTTTCGAGAACTGATCTTTTTGTCACAAAGTAGTACAAAACATTTTTCTAATCCTTGTTTGAAATTAAAGCAGTGAAATCTCTTTAAAAAAAATAACTACATATTATATAATCCTTCTTTGAGAGCTAAGGACACTTTACATTTAGCAGTGGCAAAAGGTTACCATTTGGCTCACCAAACGTTGGTATGCTGGTTAGAACACGCAGAATGTTTACAAAAGCTTTGTTGATAATATTTCTGTATACAACCGGTAGTTAATTTATGATTTATTTAAAGGAAATCACTGATTTTCGCGTTTTTTTTTTTTTGCTTTTGTTCTTTTTTTTTAATTTTGAAATTAACTAATCGGTTCGGTTTTTAGTTTTATAAATAAACACATTTATGACAAATACAAAAAAAAAAAATATTTTTCATGTTTATTTATTGGGTGTATAATAGAAAAAAATCTTTTTAAATAACCCGTAAAAAAATTGTCCTGTAAGATGTGCACTATTGCGGCCGCAATTTTGATCTAAAATTTCAAAACAAAAAAAATATTCAGCTGTAGAAAAGTTGATATCGCGCTATGGAGATATTTTCTTGTGAAACAGTTTTTCTAAGAAAAAAAAACAGGAAGTTTTCAAAGAAAAACAAAGAACTTCCATGGCGTGATAGAAAATATAATAATAAAAAATATTAATATATTAAAAATATTCTCATCAAATTGGAACTAGATATTTTCAAAACTCTTTCTTTGAGAGTTAAAATCATTTTGAAATACACCATTCTGAGAAAATCGCTTTTAAAGGTTGGCTCTGTTCCTCAGCCTATTCCCTTCCTACAAGAAACGCTGTAGCGACCGTAATAATTTGAATATTTGAAAGAATGTTTATTATAGTGTATACTTCCGATAATGCAAAAAATTGGTTTTTCTATAATAAAATTTCACACTGAGTCGATTTCTTAAGTTCCTTAAATGTTTTTTTTTTTTTTGTTTTTTGTTTTACTTTTATCACCTCATCTAGTCCAATGCAAAATGTGAACGATAGTCGTTCCTTTTCATTCAGCAATTCACGTGGATCGGCTATATACCAATGATACGGTTACTCAACTTTTCGGTAGATATCTTGTGTTTGTATACGAAGCTGACGACTATTTGCAAAGCATCAACCGTAAAAAAACATCAACGAATTTTTATCTTAAATTCAAAGCGGCACATTCGGCAGTTCTATAAGCCACAAGTTTAAATGGACCATTCTGCTCAAACTTCATGATTTCTTATTTTCCTATTTTTGTATTATTACAAAACTTTTATAAAATAAATTAAAAGCTTTATCTTGTTTGAAATGCGTTTTATATGTATGTGGGAAAGAAGCGGCCAAGTATTTCAAATAAGACATTTTTTTGCCATTCAAGTTGCAAAGAACATTGTTCGTCATAATTAGATTAAATATAGATCCTTCTCATATACTCTAGCAGATGAAAGCATAAATATAAATTCATTACTTTTAATTATAATCTCTGCAAACAGCTTAGATAATTTTCTTTTCAAAAACTCTGCTTCATTTCATATTTCTGCACTTTTGAAATATGCCCTTAGGCTGATGGTTTATGGATATCATGAGCGGAGAATCTACAGCGATTGCTACAAAGATTACACAATAATTTGGTAACCAGATTTTCTTAAGATTGCGTCTACAAATACACGCGCACAAAAATAAATGAAAAGGCATAAATGTATGTATGTATGTCAACGCTAGCATACAAAATCTGAACAATTTCTCTAAGTGAACTCAACAGCTCCAGCTGCCATTTCTATAATTCCACCCTTTTCATTGGTTTGCGCTTAAAAGATTGTCAACTGAAACGGAATTGAAATGAACCCCTTTTAAAAATAATATACATAGTATGATAATTGTAGGTAGGTACATTTACTTTACTCTCCACACCACCTGAAAATTGCCGCTGGCAATAGTATTATTATTATTGCGGTTGTTCTTGGGCGCCACGAAGTAAATGAGAACTTCTGCAACTCATTGGTAATAAACGTAAATTAAACTTGCCTTAAGGTTGGAAATTTAATTGGAAAAGCTGTTTTAGTTGTAAAGGTGGTGCAAATTCTTACAAGGCGAGCGCAAAGGAAATAGAGGCTACCATGTTGATTATTGTAGCAATGACGGTCAAAGACGCTCCGGTATGGTGATGTGTTTGTAAATGTATATCTTTGTATGTGTGTGTACGTATAATGTAAAAAGTAGCAACCAAGTAAAATTTGGAGTGCGATGCTCTTTTAAAACCCTTATAAACATACATTGAATTCGTAGCAGGTCTCCGCATTACAGTCTAGTTAATCGCACTTTAATGCAAATATTTTGAGTTCAGGCGAAGTCGGACCAATTGCATTCTCAAGTTATAGAAAATTTAAAGTGAGAGTTCTAAAAGTCTGAGCTTTGAGTTTAGCCTTTGCCATATTCATGTTAGTATATACTATATAGCTGGAAAATTAATCCATTTTATTTTATTTTTTTTTTTTAATTATTCCTTTTTTTAGAACTCTATATATTGTGACCAACATCGGTTTCGTAAAATTATTGAGTTAATTAAGTTATTGAAATTATTTCAGTATCATTCTTTTGGAACAAAGTAGATAATTTTTGAAAGCAAACGAAATTATAGAAGGATGAAACCCATTGGAAACGAAACATAAAATATCAAAAATAAAACATAAAAAATATAGATATTTTATGGAGATTTAGGTACAATATAGAAAGGGAAGAGATGTGGTGGAGTATTAGGATCCCATAGAAAAAACTTTAATAGCGGGTTGTATTTAATGAAAAATTTTTTGTATCGGTTGTCTTTTATATTTCGGCATTTGACAACCCTAATGTTGCAATCTGGCAACTCACAACTTTTCCGTATTTATATTTTGGATGTTATGCATACTCAGAACGATTTTATACACGAGCGTTATTTCTGTTGTTTACACTTACTTAAATATTCATCTCGGCCCAAAAATGGAATCTAATTGCGAACATTTTCGAGCGAGCTTTTTAAATCTTTCGACGTGAATTAACCCGACAATAATGCAACGTTGAACTCAATGCAATTTTTGACGATGAAGCTACATCAAAGGTCAGGGTTTATTGATGGTAAGATGAATCCAATCATGATTGTGGATCACTCCAAGAAGAATTTTTTCAAGAAATTATTGATGCTTTGTACAAACTGATATTGCAGCACTCCCAAGCAAATGACTGTCAGTTGCTTTTTTGGACAAACTGTTTATGTCGCAAACATGCTCATGTAAAAACGCAGAGAGGCAAATTTTAAATGCTATACAACCATCTTGGTGCCAGTTGTCTTTCAAGAAATCGGGAAAACCAACCACTGAAGACGAATCACTCTTTACCACGACAATTCCAACTCACACATCCACTCTAGCAACTGCATTTTTGAGTACTTAATCATCGATTTGATAAGTAGTCCACGGAAAGTCTTGAGTTTTAACCTTTTAAATGACTTATTTTTGTTCCTGTAGTAAAATATAAAGTAATGGGACAATGTTTTTCGTCACCCAAAGAGGGGGTTGATGCATTCTGAACGTATGTTCGCTCCACAACCAGAGTGGCAAAAGTGCATCGACCGCATGCAAAGGTATATACGAATAGATTTTAATGAGAAATATTTTATATTTCCCGAAATATAGAAAGCAACCTACGTTTTGATCTGATAAAAAATCAAGTTTTAGGCCGACTGTAATGCTTCAAAATTACGGAATTTTGAATTCAACAGAATTTAAGTTAAAATTTTATAAATATTTGACTTATTTTCGACAATCGCTCTTGTGCTTTCAGTAATTTATATCAAATAGTATTTTTTAAGCCCCACGGAGAAGGTGGAAATCTCTACGGCAGGAAACATTTTTTAGTGCAGTCAGAAACTCATACTTTGGTTACAGTTCTCCTTCTTGTTACAGTTGCTATTTCAGACATAAAGTTAACACTAGATATTTTGAGTTACACTTTTCCTTTCAGCTTGAATGGAAGGGAGAACAACCGATGAAAAATCTCTTGTGAAGTCAATACGATTCTTGATAAATTACAGTTTCCCCACTTTGCTAAGTCTTTTCTACTTTTAACGGAAACTTTGAACTTTTAAAAGCTTACAGTCATAACTGCTACCATGCTGTTAACTAAATGCACGATCAGATATTTAAGCGTACACATAAACCAGAAAATATAACCCCAGTCTTATTAAAATTTTCTGGCAAATTTCATATTCCCTAATTTCTACGAATGCCAGAACTTGTGCAACAAACTAAGGAGTCGACACACAATTAAATCGCCTCAAGCATTTAACTAACTTGCAGATAATTTGCAAGTTTTTACTCAAAACACCAACAAAAGTAATAACTAGCAAGCACATGCTTTCATACCGTTGCAAATAACTGTGCACTATGTTTGAATGCACTCTTAAGGATATTTTAACTCTTAAGCATATTTGTGTGTGTATGCGCTTAGTTTTGGCACTTTCTGGCTTCTTAGCGGTTGGCAGCCAACGCGTCATAAAGTGCTCAACTCGCTCCCCGCGCCACCCATTCGTGGCGTTTGCAAGCAGATATGAATATTTGCATGCACCTGCAAGTGATAATTACATCCTGCTGCCTTGCAATCTGCTCTAGCCGAATCAGCGCATGCTGCCGCCAGCCACATGCCACATGCCGTATATATTTACATTCTTTATTTTTTTTTTTGGCCGTTGCATGTTTGTTCTCTTCTTCGAGCATAAGTTGTGCATTAAAATAATTTAGTCACTTTTGCACAAATTGCGCAGGTGTAGCTTAACCCTACAGCAAGGATACCGTTGCCCATGCTGCTGCTTGGCCTTATATTTGTTGGCAAAAATATTCGACTTAGCCACTCATATTACTCAGACCTAGAGGCACATGCCTACAAAATCTACCAGGTATATATAGGTGGCTATAATATAAGGCTAAAAGTTGCCAATTTCCTTTAATTTTACAAATTGTAAATTTATTTTTCTTTACACTTAAAATTCACTGAAAACCTGCTACTATCTGTTTTCTGAACTACTCCACGATTTGTGAGAAAAACTGGTTGATATATGTGCAGGTTCTAAATTACTATCCTAATCAGCTGATTATCATATGGAAAAACAATCTCAAAAAAGTATTTTCGTATTTTGTCAATAGATGTCTTTAAAAATGGTAACAGGACACGAAAAGTGGATCGAATATGGCAATAATGTGCGTAAAATATCACGGTTCAAGCATGGTGAAGCTCAACAAATGGTTGCAAAGGCAGGATTGGCGCCTTGGTACACATCTTGGATGATTCGGAAAAACTTTGAAAGCTTCGCTGGGAAGTTTTTAAGCACCCACTATAAAGCTCAGACCTTGCACCATCGGACTACCATTTGTTGCGATTAATGCAAAACTCAATTAACTACTACACAAAGGTAGTCGCAGTTTTTCGCTGAGAGACCAGAAAAGTTTTACACTGACGAAATAATCTCTCCAGCGGAAAAATTGTAATAGTGGGTACATATTTGGTTCATTAAAGTTCTTTATAAATATAAAAAATAAGTTGAAGTTTGACTAGAAATACGAAAAGACTTTTTCAACTACCCAGAATAATCCTAATACTTAGAGCATATAATCCTAAATCGACAAACTTGATACTTATGTCTATCCGTAAATAAATGCACAATCTTGAGCAACGAAAATTAGCTGTACATCTGGTGTCAATGGAGATGTTGGACCGATCAGTACCCAAAGTTTGACTCTTCAGAGAAGCACAATAAAAACATAGAAAATGAAGCAAAAATAGATATATATATATATTATTATTATTATTTTTTTTTTTTTTTTTTGAATAAAAGGCGATAACTTTATTGTAGTAGTATTATATTCATAAGATAGACAAAAGAAATTTCACATTAAATAAAAATATATCAAAGATTAAACACATTTTTTCAAAGTTATAACAACATTTTTGGAAAAATTACAATTTTTTTTATATAACAATCAGCTTCACCAAGAGATGCTCCAAATTCATTAAATTATCTGAAAATACGTTTCTTACAAAGTAGTCCATCAGAGTGGACATTGTTTTTATACTCTTGAAGAATGTTGCTACAGAGTATCATAGTTCCTTGGTACCAAATATTTGGACAACAGTGCCCACAGTTGGCTTTTTCTCGCAAATATCGGTTAATGTATGTGATATACACATATTTGAAATGTGGCTCATGTAGTTTTTTGCAATGCCTAGGTCTGCCTTTCAACACGACATCGTTAAATTTTGTTACGGCTTTGTGATTGTGAAAAAAAAGTGTTTTCCAAAGCAGGGCTGCGTGCCGCAATTCAATATACACGATGATAAATTGCATGAATTAGGCTTCGAATTACTCACCATCCACCGTATTATCTTAATAAGACAATATGTCCTCAGGTCTCAACAGAATACTCGCTGACAAAAAATTTAGCAACAATAAATAAATGACCTCCGAAACTAAATCAATATTAAAACAGAAGCAAATCGTACTACAGAAATTTTAGCCTAACCTTTTTAAAGCATAGATCCCATATACCACATATGCTCCCTTGGTAGACAATTTTTAACTAAAAATATTATACAGTGGCAACTCTGCTACAGATGTAAATATGTGAATAAAATATAACTAAAATATATGTAAGCAAACCCTTCACAACATTTTGGTACACAACCAGCCCTGGACTTTCGCATGGCAAAGGGAGAAGCACGAAAGACGGAAATGTGCGCGAAATGCTTAAATTACCATTATGAATGGCAAAGGATTTCGGTTGGAAATTATGTTGACTACTATGAATACAGTAGCGTAAAAATAGCTTTCATAAAAACTGCGCTTTTCTCCTCACCTCTTCCGTCGCTCTGCCACTTGCCGACCACAGTACAGCTTAACTTAACTTGGGTGTAAGTTGCTTTACATTGCAGGAAACTTGGTCGTGTTGGTTCTGGTTGCCTCTTTATGCTCTTTCTTAACGCTCTTTACCACTATTATTTAGTTATTTTGTTTTTGTTTTTGTTGTGAGCGGAAGTGGCGGCATGTTGCAATATAATGAGTATTGTGGGCCATTCATAAACCGGGCAATGTGGTCTCTTGCACAAAAAAACAATAACAATTGCTTAAATGATAACATATATAGGCGAAAAATATGTATACAACATTATTCTATGTTAAACCAGCGGCATGTTTATTGTGGCAGCAATGTAATTGCACAGCTTTCTATTCACGCCGTCGCACGGCGAATAGCAGAAGTGACAAAATTATAAGCAATCTAAATTCTTAGATAATTTACGCATAGGGACAGATAGATAGAGATAGTTTTAAGTAATTTTAAGTGTACATTATTAAATTATTATGCTAACAAGTAGGTTGTTTTTCCTCTCCTGATTTCAAGACTTTCATTTTATAATATCCTAAGAACAAATGTTCGCACATCGTTAAAAAATATTCTCATACACGCTTTCTACTGTATCCCACGAATTTATGCGGGTAACGTAGCTACCTGTACAAGATTGGCAGATAATAAAGGGAACTTGAAAATGAATGATTTTTTTTAAATTAAAAATTTTCGACTCGCTTGTCACCGTTGATTTTTTTTTCAAACTTGGCATAAATATTACTTGAGTATCTTCCTCTTTAAAGAACTACCAAAAACCGGAAATTTCTAACAATTAAAGTTTGAAAACCATAAATTATGAAAAAAGTATTATCATTTAGTAACCACAATTTTGTAATTTCATTATCTATATTATAATCTTAGGGCTTTCGATTATCCAACTGACTACCATGAGAATACCTATTTTGTCTTAATGTATCGTCTAGCAGGTTGAACGATTACATGAGTTAACTAATGAGATGTATGAAAAAGAGGTTTGAGATTGAACTACTTGTAGAGAGTTCAAGTCCAACAGTCCAAGTAGAAATATTTTTTTTCCATAACCGACTCATGAGTCGTGTCTATTATTTTTTTCAGAATTGTTTGGCATTTCATCATAGAAAGACTTACGCCTAAAGAACTTTACAAATCTATCAACGTTATTACAAAAAATCGCACGCTTCACTGAACTAAAGGTCAACGTAACTGGCATAGTAAGGGAACCATTCGCAACACCATCACCCATCTTGAGAGCCAGCATTAAATATTGGATAAAATTAGAACGAATCGACCACGTCCATCAGGCAGTGAAGAAAATACAGCTGAGAGTGTACACGAAGATCGTGGCGAACCGATTTGACGCCGTTCGCAACAACTCGGACTGACCTATGGAACGACTTTGAGCATTTTACGTCGTACAAAATACAGTTTGTGCAAGAACTGAAGTCGCTCGACCTTCCCAAGCGACATTGTATCGCTCTGTGGGCTCTTGAAATGTTCCAAGAAGATCCGTTTTCGTGAGAAATTTTGTTCAACGATCAAAAGCATTTCTTGCTGAATAGGTTTGCAAAGAAGCAATAGCTGCGGTTTCAACCAAAAAACGGTTTGGTGTGGCTTATGAGCCGGGGGAATCATTGGTCAATTAACGGTGCAAACGTCACTGTCATAAACGATCGTTATGGCACCATGATAACCAACTATTTGATGCCTGAAATTGAAACTCGTGACCTCGGCGAAATTTAGTTTCAATAAGACTACATTTCGCCGAAATCAATCAATGGATTTGTGGAAAAGATACTTTGGTGAGCAGACGCTGGTCGATTGGTTACCAAAACATTGCACTGTTAAACATGTTTGTAAACTATAAAGTGGAAAATACCGCTCCGATTCAGGCCTTAGAGCAAAACATCACGTGAAATACTCGGTCGAGTCAATTAAAAGTGGACTCAACGGTTGGAACATCTGAGACGTAGCCGCGACCAACATTTGAAAAATTTAATCTTCAAAAAATAAATGCCAAAAACTGTTCTTTCGGATATTAATAGGAATCGAATCTGAAGTTTCTGTGTTTTTTCTTCAAATAAGTGAGGAACCTTCATATGTCCCATTATGCAGTTGGTTGATTTAAATTAATCCATAGTTTTGTGAGAGCATGATTCTTGACTCTAGCTCTCTAGTGTTGAGAATATTCAATGAGACGCATAACTATACCAGCTCATAACTCAAAGAAACAACTGTCACTGCGGTGGTTGCCTCTATTTTCGTTAGAAGTAGCTACAGCCTTATTGTCAATTATCTTGAGAGTAGTCAAAAGTATAACGCATTTTTTCCCAGATTCAATCATTCATTTATCCTAATAAAGTTCTTACTTAGTAACAAAAATGGTAAGTCAAGAGTATGTAGTGAATTCTCATCTGCCTTAAGCCACTATAAATTTCTGAGGAAATTAATCAATTAAACAATTACCAAACATTTCCTGTGTTCTTTCCTTCTGACTACTAATTTGGATTTTGTGAGTACGCACACACTTAAGCAATCTTCAGCCGCACAAGCCATTATCGCATTCGAGACAATGTCAAATAATATAATCACTTGAATAACTTCAACTAAGTGTGTGACTATACTTACTACATAATTTCAGTACAAAAAAGTTTCCTGAAGCAATTGCCCAGGATAAATGTTGTGAAACGAAGATATGTGCTGTGCCAGCCAAGAAAAAAATACATCATATCCACTATGGCTATGTGTTTCTTTGTCGGCTGCCAGACACAAATAACATAAAGAATGAACTTAGACTAATTGCTGTAAATTTAATTTCTCCAACATTCAGCACAAAGCGAACAACAACAACGCAAACCATAAAATGTTGCTTAAGTACACGGAAATGTGCTGTGGAGGTATGTGGTAGGCTTTATGAAGTCGCCATTGACAGTGGTGTTGACAATAACAGTTGTCACTTGCCGTTGACAATGCGTAGGCGGTGTGTACCCCCACCAAATCATATGCAAACACAACCAGGCACACGTGCCTTACGCACGTGCGGTAGCATTAACAAATTATTACCTTAAATTATGAGCATAATTAGGGACTCATTTCAAATGATAGCAGCTCATCGGACAAACAAACAGTAAACTGGCACAATCTAATTGAGTGAGCACGTATACAGGGATGCCAATTAAAAACATTTCAAATTCATTTTTAAGAACCGTATCAAAGTCCGTTCAGTGTATAAGAAAATTCTGCTAATTAATATTTGATAAATATAATATTTAAAATTGTTTCTGTAAATATTTCCAGAAGTAATAGCAAATTCAGCTGATACTAATCAAATTATAGTTAAATGGCAGCCCTAATACTTTAGCTTTTACATATAGAAATGAATCTACCGTTAGGCTGGTGCAACAATTAACTGTAAGTGTGCTGGTCATTAACTTTGCGGCTAAACTAATTTAATGTGATTAACTTCATAAATAACGTATTAAGGACCAGCTTTGACGATGTGCGCATATAACAATTATATAGGCTTACGTTTTAATATACGAATTGTATGTGCGCTTAGAACTGTTTACATACCTGTCGCTGATTTCTTATTATATAGACTCTTACAATTAGAGTAAAAATGCATGTTTAGGTTGGTCCACTTATTAGTTCTTCCTCTAATCCGATTCCTCAGATTTTCATCCTACTGAAAATTTTGATAAAAAATTTACTTTCAGCACTATATTCCATAAACTTAAAAAATTAACCAGATACTGCTAGTTTATCAAGATTCTTATCAAGAAAGTGGCTTTTCGGTATTCTGTGGCAATCTTGATGAAAAATAAAACTTCCTAATCCAGCGATTTTGATTACATTTTCATGAACAAAACAAAATGGACACATTTTTGTTCATTCAAGGCTGCTAGAACTCTTATAGAAATTAATATTTTTTGGTTATCTTGTGGGAAAAGTTGATCAATGGTAGCAACGGCATATTCCACGGGTCAGACGAAAAATTTTCATAAGTGAATTGTCTAGCGCTCCACACAAATATATCTCTGTCATCTCCTGAACTTCTTAAGTAATACATGCGATCCCTAGTTATATAATTTTCATCTTCATCTAAGAAAAATAATAAAGGTAAAATATTTTCTGTTCTAAAAAAAAGATTTTCGGAAAACACACTTAAAATAAAACCGATGTTTTATTTGTATAAAAAGCATGGACAGGAGCCTTTACCATCTTGTCAATTCATCAAAAGAAATACACACAGTTATTCTTGTTAAATTGTCAATCTTGTCAAATGCACAGAATAACAGGTATTAATTATAGTTACTTCTACTTTTAAGTGAACAGCCTCAAACTGTAAAAATTTAGTGAGTATATTGAAACAAAAAAGTCAGGTCTGCTGAAAAAGCATGGTAAGCCATTTTTATGTGCCCAGAAATATGTAGAAGCATAGACTCAGACCTCAAGCCCTCTTTTTATACTCTTACAACTTGTTGCTACAGAGTAAAATAGTTTTGTACACCTAATTGTTGTAAACTTCACCTAAAAGTAAACGAGTTATATACCACTATGAGCAAGCTTGGCCAGTCGAAAGGAATACGGAGTGCTTCACACCTCGATAATCGAAGAAAGCTGTCATAGACTTGATTTTTTACCTCCTTTGACGTGGTTTTTTTTCGGTTCAACTCACCTTTGCCTCGATATTCGGATCGTAAGCATAGAACCAAGAATCATGGCTAGTAATGATATGTTTCATGATATCCTGGTAGTCGGAAAGCTTTGTCACACAGACAAAATTATGTTAAACACTTATGATTAGTTTGATGTCACATAAGGCGACATCTGATCTTAAATTGCGAACTAAATTTGAAATATGATTAAAACGTACATACCTAGTCAATACCTTATATAGTCTAGTTGATCAAAATTTGCTCCCGTTTCATAGTTATATTATACATAACCTATAAAATAACTCATACATATCTCCTTTGCTACATATTGCGATGAGAGCGATGTTATTATAGCGTTGAATATTTTTTTTATATTCCAAAATGAGATGTCATACATTAAAAATCTCTACAAATTACACATTTTAGTCAACTGCTAAGTATAGCATTTTGTTACTGTCGACAAAATGTGGAAGTTTCGCGAAAACATTTTACAAACGATGGGATTACTGTCTCCACTGTTTCATGCAAACTGTTCTTCATTATTAATCAAAGAGATTTAGTCGGTTTGCGAAATAGCTGAAGGCGCATCTGTTGCCAACCAAATGATCAGGCAATGCCTCGGCAGATAAAATCAACTAATGCCTGCGAATACAGTTGCGTTCAAAATTTTACGTGTGAATCTTATATACATAATATTACACAATATAAAAGATACATTTTTAACTCAATATAATGATTTTATTTCAATAACGGTCGTGTTTCGGCAGTCAATATCCAAGTTGTATTCCTGCTATGAAAGAGCTACTCATAAAATCTATAAACACTTTAGAAAGTAAAGCGCTAGGAAATATATCAAATATCATTAACATATTTTCCCATGCCCTCCTTATGCACTTTATAGTATAAAAATAAAATAATCTTCTATTCATCGAGTTTGGTATGAATCTGAAATTACTTAGCCATATGATATCAAATTCCTGGTGAGAGAAATTTCATATGCACCGTGTTATTACAAAATTTTGCGTAACTCCGTCATTAGTTCAAAACATGAATACAAGGTGCGTTCCAAAGTAAACAGGAACTTAAAAAAAAAAACAGAATAAATGGTTTTTCGGAAAAAACAATTTATTTTATTCAAATCTTCTTCTTTTCGCACGGTCCAAAAGCATGTCGAATGAGTGGTTTAGCTCGTTGCCCGTTACTGCCGCCAGTATGACAATACAAGCCTTTTGAATGGCCTCTACGTCTGCATAACGCTTTCCTTTCATGGGCAAATGCATTTTTCCGAAAAGAAAGAAGTCGCACGGTGCCATATCAGGTGAATACGGGAGTGGTTAATGGTTAAAATGTGATTTTTGATCAAATAATCGAATACAAGCGTCGATAGATGCTGAGAAATTTTTGGTCGTCAGTCAATTTGTGCGGAACAAACCGTGGTGTGTACCAAAATGTTCGGTCAAAATGCGATAAATCGATGTTTTGGAGATGTTCATTGCATTTCCATGAATTTCAATGATGATTTCGGCTGATTTTTGATGAATTCACGCACAGTTTCGATGGAATTTCCGATTATCACGGATTTTGATTGGCCCACATGTTGATCGTCATTTATGTCCTCACGACTACTTTGAAAACGTTAAAACCACTCGTGCACTCTGCCACGAGAAAGGCCAAAAACTTGTTTCATCAATTGAAACGTTTCGGTAAAAGTTTTACCATTTTTAAAACAAAATATGAAGTTGTCGCTTTGTTCGAAACTCATTTTCGCACCGATAACACAAACATACTGATATGTAAAACGCAATAACTTCACTTGCAATCAATAAAATTCTCACTGAAAAATCGATGAAAATTGCAGATTCTAACCCACCAGTCGACATATAGTTGCACTAGATTCTAAAAGTCCTATTTATGTTGGAAAGCGCCTTTATATCTGTGATTTGGACACTAATTTGTGCGACTTCATTTCTAACAAAAGTATTATTTTATACGTTCTGACCTCTAAAACCTTTAAGTAGAAATTTTAAGTAGATTTGTGTAAAATTTTCGCTTTATGATTATTATTATATTATATTTAAATAAATACATTAAACGAAATAACTGTTTAGTTAAATATTGGAATAATTTTCTGAGTCACTGTGAAGAGAACGCCTTCATTAAGCAGCTTCTTGCTACAAATGTACATACATGGGCATAAAAACCATTGTAACGTTCACCAATTAATTTGGCTTTTTAATTTTCAAAACTAATTAATTTTGTTTTGGCATATTTTATACGCGGAAAACAAATGTGCTTAATTTGTGTACATAAATATTTATGATTACAGCTTTGTGGTAATATATTTGTTGTTATTTTTGTAATCAAGCTTTTGCTAATGCGCTGCTCATTTAACTTTTTTAGGATACATCAAGAAATTGCATTTGCTCTGGTATTTTTGTTTTACTGATTTATCAATGTGGTTTTCTCAATAATAAATAATTGGTTTGTTATTGTGGTTATAGGCATCATCATCGTTAGCCAATTAGTATAATTATATGTAAGACGGGACAAAAATTTTATATACAGATATGGGAAAGAACTTAATTGGTACTAACAGCCAGATGGTTATTACAATTTGAAAAGTAGCTTCAAGTTGCAAAATTTTAAATTTTGAACCTCTATGAGGTTCCAGCGCTCACAGTTAAATATGAGTACGAAATACAAGACGATATTGACGGTATAATTTCTGATTGCTTGAGTGTCTGAAGCGTTTCTTTCGTCAGACGAAAGAAAAATACTGTATTTTGGAATTACGATCCGGGAGGATACACAAAATGTAACAATCTCAATATTTTAATACCACACATATTGTGCTTTGCTTCAAAATTAGGGCAATGTTAAAAGGTCTGCTCGTTTGGTGTTTTAAAAACTTCTTTTATGCTTAACTAGTTCAAAGGGCGAAGTTTATTGCATTTATGTTGACGAACCACATGATGCCAACCTTCATATTCCTTTCGAGCCTATTATAATATAGTTTAAATCCTGACTGATAGATTCGTATAAAGTCAATAGTTAAGCCATTGATTCACATTATCGATTTATTGAGACTAGGAAATAGACTGATATAGACTTTTTTTGAGTACACATTCTTAAGAACAGTACTCTTGGTAATTCTAATAAAATTTCCTTACAAATGATCGAATTATTCATTGGATAAGTAATCAAGTAAGTGGTTGGTGCCTACAATATAATTCCTTAGTCATGGAAATTTAAAAATAATGTACAATCATACACTAAAACGGGACAATTCTTTTTAGAATAAAAAGAAAAAGGAAACATTTATTTTCATTTCATTACACCTGAAGTTGGACTCGTTAATTTGTAAATCACCGGTACTGGAACTATTTCCAGAAACGCTTTATTTCAGAGAGCTTTGATGATAGTAGGACCACAAATAAAACAATAACAGCAGCGGATTGCACAGTACACCTCGTCGTATGAATCACACTCCGAACTTCTAACATACTATATAATCATATTTTTCATCGCTTCAACAAATTGTCAACTGTTATTCTAAACAACGTTGCAAACAAGTCTCTTTAAGCTCAACTACTTATGAGATTTATATGCATAATACTTTAAACAAGAAATAATTTACTTTAATTAATTTTTTCATAGAGTATTATAAATTTTATATATTTAGCGTAACGCTGCAATTCTACAAGGGGCACAAAAGATTCTACAATGAATAAATACATATTTTTCTGTTATACACCTGAGTCTTTTGCAAGGCTACATATTCAAGTCTGCTTGCCACTTATTAGCTTTTCTTGTAGGTTAGTTCGGAGAGAAAATAAAAAGCGCAGACATTTTATTGTCTACAATCATATCTACTTAACGACAACCCAGTCAATATCATTCTCAACAACAACAGCCAGACATCGAGTAAAAGAAAATTAAGTCATGTTTGTATTGAAATAACCGAAGGCGCGGCAAATGCTATATCTGTTAAATTGACTGAATTCCTTGTGTGTAAATTCAAATGTCGACGCCAAATAATTCCAAGGCAGTGGGAATTGCATTATAGGCTATTACTGGAATTTATGATGGTGTAAGTGGTGTTACGGCTGACTGTGGCTTATGTATGAAAAATAATGAAATAAAATTATGGATTTGCTTTCAAATCATATCGGATAGAAAATAGTTTTATAAAAGTACAAGCAACAAATGGGCTTGCCGCGTATATATAATGTTCTAAGGAACAACACAAAATAATTCTTATAAATCATGTCGTGTTAGTTTTGTTTAGTATTGTTTGGCATTCCATCACGTAATGATTTACGTCTGAACAACGTTTACAAATCATTCAAATTTATTACGAAAATTAAAGTTCGCCCAACTTATGGTCAACATAATCGGCCTACTAAGCCAACTATTCGCAACACCATCATCCATCTTGAGACCCAGCATTCATTACCGGGTAAAATTAGACGCAATGGACCAGGTTCAGGATGCAGTGAAGAAAATATAGCAACCGTGGAGAATCTATTCGGTGCCGTTCGCAGCCTTTTGAATTGACGCATGGAAGGACGAGGCGCGTTTAACGTCGAAGGTATGCAGCTTGTGCAAGAAGCGACATCGCAACGCTCTATGAGCTCTTGAAAAGTCACTAGAAAATCCAACGTATTCGAGCAAAACCATCAAAATCAAAACCTTTTCCACCAATTGTTAGAATCCGTAATAAACTATGGATATGTTGCAGAATACAAGCTATTATACGCTGACTGTCGAGCACCAACTTACACAGCTAAAGCGATAATATCAAAGGTACAACTTACATATTAGTGTACTACAATATATATAACCATTGCTATGAATGAAAGATCGAACTATGAATTTAGTTTATTTCTTTTTTTACACTCCCTTTCCTAACTATTTTCTGGTATGTTGATAATTATTTTGTACTAATGTTAATTTATGGTAATCGAAAAAGCCATTTCGTATTTCTAATCAAATTTCAACTTATTTTTTTATATTTATACTAATAAATGCATAAACAAATATGCACCACTTCGGCCTACCACATTTTGCCATTTTTTCTCTTAGGACATTATTCCATCAGTGTAAATCGAATTTTCGAAATTGCTACACGAACTGATACAGCTTCGTCTCCGTAAACAAATTTCATTGGTGGCTTGAGTGGCATTTTTAACTTTTTTATACAAAAATTTCAAAATATGTGACCTGGTCTACGAAAAGGGAGCTAACGTGCGAAAACTAGTTTTCTGGGAAACAGGTGTTAAAAATCTCATCTTCCATCCGAATTAACTAAAATGTGAAAGTTGATTTTTTGGATTTTTTGACACCTAAGCCCCCTTTCCGTAGACCAGCGAATTTCTTCATTATTTCATTAATTTCACTTCATTTGCGCTCATTTATGAACAGCTGGGACAGTCAAAGAACCCAAATTTAATTTCTTTTGGTTAAATAAATCGATTTTTGTACTGTGTGGCTTAAAATCTAATACTATATGTTATGACACAATTTAATGCGTTTCACTGGAAATATACGACTGCAGCGAGATCTACTGGCAAAACACGAAAAGACTTTTTCGACTACCAATCTTATTGCTTCGAGTCATTCTTCTTTTCTTTGAAAAAGTCCAGACCGTGTTGCATAGTCCTAGTTTATTGTAGATGGCTCTTGACTCTAAAACAAGAACTATTTCGAGATAAAAACTATCTTTTAATTTATTCATAATTTTGTGTTTCTGGATGTTTTTATTTAATTTTTCGAGTGATCTGTTTTAAGAATTTGAAATCTCGTACCTATGTGGCGGGGTCCATTTAACCCTTACCGTTTCTGGGGCTGTAAAGAGCAAATATTTAATTGTAATTTGTTTCTATTCGTGGAAATAGATCAGATGTTGCTTAGAAACGGCATTGCATTGGTGTCTCACTACTCAATGTCTTTCCTACTTCGTTCCAATGTTTCTCTACTTTATGACTCGATATTCTTATTATTCAAGATGCACAATCGCAATTTGTTTAAGTACTTTTAAGACCTAGGTAAAAAGTAATTTGGAGAATGGTCAATCAGGCCGATCGGTAAAACTCTTAACTCATACCCGAATTGAATGTACCACACAGGTTTTATACAAAAATATTTCG
The DNA here is from genome assembly GCF_001853355.1 of Bactrocera latifrons. NCBI lineage: Eukaryota > Metazoa > Arthropoda > Insecta > Diptera > Tephritidae > Bactrocera > Bactrocera latifrons. The sequence continues at coordinate 154,898 of NW_017536964.1, read as the reverse complement.
CACCCATCATCTGTCTTGTAAACTTTAGTTTTTATTTTATAAATAAGTGATTAAAGCCACTGTAACTGTGCGTCCGAGCCGGGAGACGAGCACTCAGAAGGAACGTGGTGGTCATGGTGTCGTTGACAATATGCTAAAGCGGTGGTGTTACAGCAAAATACCGCGTAGCGACGACCCTTCTAAAATACCAAAATAACAAAAAAAAAAAAAAAAAAATACATTGAACAGCCAACGAGCAGGGAGTGGCACTTGGAGTGTGCTAATGCTTAGATGCGCACAAACAAATAACTTTGGCAACAAGAAGGCCCTAGCATTACAAAAACAATGATAGCCAAGACAACAACAAGGAGCACTACTGGCAGTAGTACTTAGATTCAATTGTGCCCTGCAATGGCAAAGAAAACAAACAATTTCGTCAGAGCGCAATAGGGAATTTTGTGGAATATAATTGGAATTTGAAGCTTTCGCCGCGCTTTCTGCATTTTACTACATCACACATACATACGAATAGCGATATACACTAACGCCGTGGTCCTGGTTTTTTCCGCTTCTTACTGACACTTTTCGCTGACTGCTTTTTGGGTTAACTTCGTATCGTTAGTCTTACGAATTGATTGTATGTTTTTATTTATTTGCTGCCATATTTGTTTGTTCGTCCACTTGCAATGCCTTTCCATTTACTTGCATACATATACAGGGTGATCGACCCATTGCTTTCTAATTTCGTAGTTAAGCATTCTCGTATACTAAATATGAAGCAATGAAGCTCTTTTGAGACCCTTTAAGATCTTAATGACGAACTATACAGGTGTAGTATAATTACATTGCATCTACTTATTAGCATCGGTGACACCATTTGTAATAAGATGTGGGACATAAAAGTTAGATTGCGGCATGAAATATTTGAAACGGTGCATTCCACTGAGATCTAAAATCATCAAGTTCAAACTGCAGATTTTCGGATATAAAAATTCATCTTTCATATCTCCACATAGCTAGTAGAAAAACATAATGACTTTTTCTGCGGTATTTACAGTTACATTTTGGCCAGTGATATTTTCCGACACCAAAATGTTACTCTCGTATTTCCAGAAGCAGACTTTTAACGAATCCTATATCTATATCTGTATCTATAAGTTAAAATTGATATTCTGGTAAACAATTTTAGGCAAAATCCTTAATAAAGCCACTTTATGGACCACCCTTTATTGCGCACGACAATCAAACTCGGCAGCCTCAGCAAAGCACAGTTTAGTTCGCGATAGTGGGCCACACGCGGGGACAATTGGACGAAAGCGTGCGGTGATAGCGGTGTAGTACCGAGAGTTTCAATGACCACATAAGCTGATTTGGTGGAATTTGTAACTGTTGTTTTGTCATCCACAATAACATAACTGAACTGGGTTGAACTAAACAAAGTGAGCTAACCTATGTACACTGAATGCTGAGGTTGGGCTGATCCGGTGGTGGCACAACACGCTGGCACATCAATAGCCCAGAATCAACAGCGATACGGTTATTGTTAGTTTCAGTGGTCATTGCATGAGTGTTAGAGGTTTGCAGCGCTATCCATGGAGTTTTAGCTTATCGTTCTCTTTCTCTATCTCTTTGTTTCTCCTTTAACGCAAGTTTAATTTCTATTTACGCTCTGTAGTGGGCGCGTTTGTTTGCAAACTTTCTTCTTTTTTGTATGTACGAAAATGGTTGAGAATAAAAAAGTGCAGAACGCAAATCTTTACAAGTCCCCTTGGGAGTTGATAAATTGAAATTGTCAAATGTACTTGTACTTAAAAATAATTGCAACTCAAATGTCGCATTACCAACTGTAATCGATTTTATATGACGTTGATAAATTAAAGCCAGCAACGAATGGTTAAGACAAAAAGTTACGTAGTGGAATTTCGACACAGAAGAACTGCAGTTAAGACGCAAAATGCTAACAGCAGCAAAGGAAATAGTGGGGGCGCAACAACCGTGGCATGGTCAAGAATGGCGCATACTAAACGGATTACATGGATCGTTGGCTCTGCAGGATCGTGTGCGAACTGACTGCTAACACGTTGTAGCTACAAAGCTTTATTGCCGAAGCCGTGGAGTGTCTTACTTACACTAACTTTTGTGGAGCGAAGAATTCGCTGTCAGTTTTACTTGTTTGTTTTTAGCTGCTTGTAATGAAATAAAGACGAAGAAGTGTATGCTTTTTGTTCACCATTCGTGGATTTCACTTGATTTACTCAGTTTCTATTAAACAATATTAGGGACATCAACAGCATTTCCATGACATTATACTATGTAATATTAAGCTGCTAATATATGCTATCGTCGATTTATTTTAGAACTTTGTGTACATATAAGTAGCGACCTTTTTCTAGACGTGTGGTTTTCTTTGACGAAATACTTTCTTGGAGTTAGTCTTTTTAACAGCTGTTACCTGAATTATACTCAGGATAGTTTGTTATTTTGTAATAAGCAGACCTACTCCAGAACAAAGCACAATTCGTGCACATTTATTACCAAAATAATGGTTATACTGACAACAAAGCAATCAATTTGATGGATTTGAAGCAAACTTTTGCTGAGCGCGTACCGTGGCCTCCAATATCGTGCAAATTAAAACGCGGCTAGAAAATCTTTTATGCGGTTATGTGAAGTCGCTTATTCACGCGGATAAGTTCGAGACGATTGACACCTTGGAAGTGAATATTCGGACCGTTGTGGCTATATGGTCGAAAATTCTGCCTCTCGGCTAGAATTTTTTGGAACCATTCTAAACGACTCTCCAGAAATAATGTTAAATTTTTAGCCATTACATTAAACCATATGCTATTTACATCTACTTGAAAACCACACGTCTAAAAAAAAACACCCTTTAAACCTTAAAGACATTTCACTTATATATGATACTTAGTACTTCTCTCTTTTTAGTCCCAAAAGGAAAAACATACTTAATTCACCTCGAATATTACGAAAGAGTAGATGATCTCCTCAATACCACCTTGTATCATAGCTAAGGTTACACCGCCGGCTGAATTTTCGTAGTTAGCAAGGGCGCTGATTCAGTCTTGCTTATTCATCCTCCTCAAATTAATGAATACCGATATTGGAGATATTTCAATAGGACGAGTAGCATTTATGGGTGTTGTTCCCCAATTCAACCAAATTGCTTAATTGAAAGTGGGTATGGTTAAAAATATTTCGAGGGCACGAGGTTATTAGTTGAGCCTTGAACATGAACTGTTATTAATTTTCAACTTCTATTGCTGCTGGTTGTAGCCCCATTTTTATCAAATAGCTTATTGATGTTGAGCTTAAATTATTCACAAAATATGCTCTGTACGAATATTAGATATTATGTTTTATAAACTATAAACAGCGGTGGTCTCGGTTGCCAAACGAATGCCGAACAAGTCGATGAGCTTGTCACACACCTCTGTAACACGTTTACTTTCAGCGAGATCAAGCAATGCAGAAATCAGCGAATCTTTGAAGGTTGCTTGTCAGATGCTATTTACAGAAATACTATATACGCTAAAGAAAAATATATACTATCACTATACTATAACGGGTAGTCAGGAAACATAATCAGCATGATTGCCAAGCTCTTTAACGTATGCTCAGACTATGCTGCTGTGGTTCCCAATGAAAATGTGCAAACATTTTCAAAAAGGTTTCATTATCGACCGATTAGTCTGCTAGTAATTATTTCGAAAATATATTTGAAAGAAGACTTTTAGTTCTGCAGAACGAGAAATAAATCATTTCGCATCGCGAGTTCGGATATCAAAAATTTTGAAAATTAAATCATGGCACAATTGAATAATACAACATCTGAAAATAGCGGCTTCGCTGGCTAGATCATGTTATCTAGATGAAAGTGAACACTCCAGCTTTGAAGATTTTTGATTCAGTACCCTCCGGTGGAAGATGAAGAAGAGGATGACTATAACCCCGTAAGCGGTGACTTGTAAAGAATAGTCCATGTTTTACTACCAGATGTTAAAGTCATACTTGACCGATTACGTTCTTCGTCAGATGTCGTAGAGCTGAGTCTCAAAAGAAAAACCTATATGTATATAATTGTCGCGCCTATGTTCTATATTCTTTACTCAGAGTACTGAATAGTGATAAACTCTGACTCCACAGTTATGGCAACATATGCAGATGACAATGCACTGCTGGCACGGAAAGACAATTCAACCGCTTTCTCCAAAAAAACTGTAAACGCAATGGTATATTGGCATTAGCTGACAAGTGACTACTGTAATCAAAGGAAATGGGAATTTTGTTCATTTCATTTCCTTCAAAATAATATACTCCCGCTGCAATACACTTATGCCAACGAATTTTCCAGTCATCATATCACTTGGAAAAATCATCCGTCGTGGTCAGATCAGAGCCTTCCTCGATTCAGCTTTTATATCCTCAACTGAATCAAAACTGAGTCCACGGAGTGTTCATGTGGATTTGCTGAATAGCCAAAAGTTACACAAGGTAAATCAGGTGAATTTCGGCACGATATTAGTTGAAAATGTGGCAAAATGATCTCGAATAACCAATGATCAATATGTGATGGCGTATTATTGCATTTCTTTGTTCAATAAATTCAGACATAGTAAAAACTCGAAGAATTCACTTTTAGACCCTGAAAAATGATACGTGTCTCAAATATTAATGAATATTTTGACGTTACATTTAACCTTTCCAATTTGATAAATTTGATCACAGTAGAATACCTTCTGGTGCGAAATAGTATGTGAACGAGTGACCTTAGAGAGTCAGTTGCTAACAACATGCACAAGCGCAAAATATCATGAACTTACATTGGACTAGAGACGTTATCGGGTTATCCGCCCTCAGTCTGAAAAACCAGCTGCTCATCTATAGGACAATACTTATAGCGATCTACTTGTAGTCATATGACATTCAAATCTAGGGCAATTCAGCTGAATCAAACTAAACGTGGCCCTCTCTTACAAGTTTAATGTACATGTCTCCTAAACCACTTAAGCTGCGACAGCCAAATTTTTTGAGTACAAATCTTATAAGAACTTCTACCGACAGTGTAAAAGTGGATGAATTCGGAAGATAAACCTGCTCAGTTCCCATATATCAGTACAGTTAAAAACTACTAAAATACCAGGTACATGAGATGATATGAGAAAGCTTTATAGGAGCCAGTGTAAAAATTTAACCATGGACGTGCACCGCCTACATTTTGGTAAAATCCCACATCTCGGGACCCGACCAACCGCTTTCGACAAATTTAGTACGTGACATTCTTCTTACATTCTTATGTCACAAGAATGGTCGAAATCTAACAACAACCACGATTACTTCCTATATAGTACAATTATAAATTCTCTTGATTCGTTCAGTTTCCAGTATAGAAATCAAGAAGCAGTTAATATAATGGAATAAAACTTTGAACGAATAGTATATCCAGTATGTTTCATCTTATGAACAAAAATTTTTTAAATCCAATAAATGGTTTTGAAAATAAATGATATGATGTACATACCTCGAATAACTTCTATCTATTGTCATCTAAAATTGTTTTGTAGACTTCTTTGATGTTTTCGTCGTTAACAACCTCTTTTGGAAATCCACTGTATTCGAAGTTTCTGTGCTCATTTTACCACCTCTAAACTTAGAGCCACTAGTCACCAAGCCAAGTTTTTGCTTCAACGGTGTTTTATCCCTTCTAAAAGCAATATTTTATCCACACGCGAAAGTTTTTTTAATCCACTTTTTACACAATAACCAAAGTTGTTTCGCTCAAAATGGTTTAATTCACAAACTAATAACCCGACTGTCAAATTTATCCACATGCCTTTTAAAAATTTGGGCTAACTAAACATTATATGGATTTAATTCAAGTAGCGTCATCTATGGTATGTGTGTCAGGTCAGGAATTTTACAATTGACCTGTTACAAATATTCCAATTCCTATTGGATGTAAAAGAGAACAGTTGACTTAAAATTGGTAGCAATAAGGTTTCAGCTTCAAAATGTTCAACAATTCTTACCACACCTAAATTGGAAAGAAAGAGGAACAGTGTAGTGAGCATGAGTTAAATTGAATTGTTAAAAGTCACAAACGGCTTCCTCAATTGTAATTCGAACACTTATTCAAACAGTACAGCAAACACTTAGAGCTGCAAAGCACTTCAGAAAAATCTTGATTAGCAGCTCACATTGAGTTTCCTGTTTCCTACACCACTTAGACACTTGAGATTGGCAAATACACTAATGTTCTTAGAAAGGCACTCACCACTGATCCCTAGCATACATTCTAATAAAAATGTGACTTGGGATTTGTTATTTACAGGCGTTTATGTCCATTTGCATTTGTTTGAAAAACATTTTTGCACTCATTCAAAGGAGCGAAAGGCCAATGCATACTGCTAGTGGGTTGTTCAACTCAGTCAAAGGTCCCAAGATATTGAGACACACTTGGACTGAATCAATTCTGCAGCAGTGTTGTTTTACGCCTTACATGTAAGGCAAGTCACTTGAATATACACTTGTAAGCTTGCTGCGCCACACGCTTTTTACCCATACAACTTTTGCTGATTTTTTCGCTTCGTCCTTATTTAACTGAAGAGCGGAAAGTGTAAATAATAAAAAGCAAATACACAAATACAAGCAGCATAAAAGCTAAGCGCAAAGGGCATACACTCCAGGCGGAACGGTATTACCACTTTTACAAGCACTTGTGCCTTTCTGCATAAATATTGTGAATATGTGTGTTTATGTGGTTGTGTTGGCGTGTCGAGACTCGGACGTGTAACATATTTGCTAAACAAATGTGTGCTTGTTGGGCAACACTTAAGTGTCTAAGTTGTAGCCCTCGGCCAATGCAAGCCGGAAACAATGCCCCGAAGGCTACAAATAAATATTTGTTATATGTATTTGAGTATGTAATATAGACAGCACATAAATATATATATGTATAACTATGTACGATATTTATAATATATAAATATACAAAGGGAAGGGTTTATTGCAAATATTTGTTATTGCTGTATATACATAAGTGCTATCTTAGGATGATTTTTATTTGTTTCAAAGCTTTTTTCTATAAGTTTTCTTTGATAACACCTTTTATACAAATATGCATGTATGGATGAGTTAGCTATACAGTGCTGGTACTTGAGGAAATGCTTACGTCTGCTAAAACTACTTGAACATTTACAGAGCATGAAGCATGAGAAGATGTGTTAGACCTGATGTAATATGGAATATCTTTTTCTTAAAAGAAATTGTATCATTTTCAGAGAGAAATAAAAAATCTAAGGAATGAATATGGAAAGTTTTATTCGCTAAGATAACATTTTATTTCAACTTATAGTATTAGCATAAAAAAGGATGTCCACTAAACTTCGTTCCCCTTCTTCTTAGTAAGGCTTTACTAAGACCGCAACTGCAACCGCAACTCTACACAACGCATACATGCGATCAAGCTTAAAATTCTTACAGACATGTCAAAACTTTCTGAAAGGATCCAAGGTTACAACATTTTCTGTTCGCTGAAGTTTAACAATTGAGAAATCAATTGGGGTAATTGGACCATTGGCACGGCCACAAAATGCCATAAACCGAAAATCTATAAAATGTTTTACCTAAGAACTGAATTAAGATATAACATTTTAATCCACGCAAAAATTATAAAAATCCTTCTGCAAACAGAGGATAACCCCGCTCATTCCCCATATAATGGTACTGTTAAAAACTACTGAAAGCACGATAAATCAATAATTGAATAAGTCAGAAACATTTAATTATACCACCGAGATGGTATGAGTTTTGTGGGAGCCGGTGTGAGAATTGGACGGTGGACGGTGGATGTGGCGCCGCCCACTCTTTCGTGAAATTAAATATCTCGGGAAAAGACCGACCGATTTTGACTAATTTTAGTATTCTCCTATAACGTAGTATGTGCTGTCTACGCCATTAAAGAAGAAGAGCATTCTCCTTATATTCGTATCTCACCGTGCGAAATCTAACTACAAGCACGCCTACTTCCAATATAACACAATTTTAAATTCCACTTGACTCTCACTTTCCGTTACACAAATCTTGAAGTAAGTAATACATATGATGATACATTTTGCGCTAATAATCATTTTAAAGTATGCCCCCTTATAACCGAAAATTGTTCAAACCCAACCAAATCTAATCAAGCCCCTAGCAACCGGACATGTGGGCTACGGTATCTTTATTTGCTTCTGATCTAAAATATTAATCAATGTGTGAGATATACTATTGAAATTCAGACAGAATCATTTTCAGACAAGAGTTTTAATATGTGTCAAAAATAATATAAAGATTTTCGAACTTTTAGGGGATTTCAAGCCACTATTTTATTTATTTCCTCTAAACAATATCTTGTGTCTAAATTAGATAGAATTGGACGAAAACTTGATCTTGCCCCCATATAACTATTACCAGCATGAGAGCTGACTTTGCTCCATATGATTGGTGATTGTACGTAAGATACTTTAATGAAACTCAGGCAGAATTTTTTTAGTATGTGCCATGATAATAGTTAATAGATAATATCGTGTTGAGACCACCTCAATATCATACGTATAACGATTATCGTGTTCCTAACAAACCTTAAGGTGAATTTGTCGGTCAGTGTATAAGTTATGTACAGTATATATAGTATATTTATATATAAAATTGCTTACATTCCGATCCTATGGTCGTCGTGTTACATCTTAAGATATTTACCTGGTGTTGATTCCTGCAAGTTGCAAGAGTGTTAGATATTTGATTTCACCTGAACTTAGCTCTTCTTTACTCGTTTTGTTTTATTTTTATTATAGAAGGAAGCATCGAAAGTCCGAGGTATGACACCTTAATATGCTAAACCTAAGTATCTTCTAAAGTATGGATTGAATCTAATTTTTAATAAATATCTCAATTTTATTATAATAATAGCTGCCACTTCGCTGACAGCTTTCCATTCAACATAGGACTGTGTGGTAAAATTTTCCACGGTGAGACTACCTCCAAGTATGGTTTCCAGCTTTTACTTTATATGTACTTGAAAACCGAGGGCAATGATAGAGTACGTGTTCAGAATCTTCTACACACTCTACACTCTATACACTACAGGTCAGACATTGTGGAGTAAAGTCATGGTCACTGAATATTTGGGTCACGTGGAAACCAAGGTCTCCATGTTGCCTGTCTATCCACGAATGTATGTCCGAAACTAGTCTGTGGGTCCACCACCCTTAGTATGGAGTTTGCCATGGCTGCTGCCTCATTGTTATGCTTTTGATTCTCTTCTCTGTTTTTACCGCTGTAGACGTATCTGATAAGTTATATGTTCACGCCAATTCGTCTCGGAGTCATACTGGCTAATACCTTATCAGGGTCGTTTGATAAATTTAGAAAGCACTTATCACGCATTTCGCAGAAAGTCTATGCACTGCGTTAATTGGTCAGTATAAGGGACCTCATTACCTTCCCTATTAAAAATCGTCCGCTGGAACACACACAGTCTCTATTTGCCATCATTATAAATGAAGCTTTATAGATTTTATTTGCTTTACATGTCTTTATTTAGAAGTGCTCCTTGAAATCGAGTCTTAAGTCCACTATTAGACTCAGATACTTTAACTGTGGCTGTGAAGAAAGAAGGAAATATTATGCCTTAAAATGTAAAACTAATCATATAGAGTAAAGTCAACCGAATGTTCGAAAATTCTGATATCAGTTATATTGGAGATACGTCAAGTTTTTGCTCAAATTTAACTATTTTTGCTACAAAGATACACTGTTATGAGCAAAACACGGTATTTTATTTCTATATGCGGTACAAAGTCACCCTAAAGTTCGAAAATCTTTATTTTAAGGGGGCTAATTGAAGAATTGGCCCGTTTGAACGAATGAAGTGGATTTTAAAGTTTTGCCATATTGGAAGTAGGCGTGGTTATTGTCGATTTCACAACGTGACATAGAAATATGTAAAAAACACATCACATCAAGTTTTGTCAAAATCGATTTGTCGGATCTCGAGATATGGGACTTCGCTAAAAAGTGGGTGGTGCTACGTACATCGTCCCATTTTCACACAGGCTCTCGTAAAGCTTTCTCCTACCATTTCGGTGGTAAAACTTGATGCCTCTTGAGTATTTAGTTATTGATTTATCGCGCTTTTAGTAGTTTTTAACAGTACCGTTATATGCGAAGGGAGCGGGGTTTTCATCCTATTTCGTCCATTTCCACAGTATTGGTAGGATTCTTATAAAATTCGTTCTTTTTTCCAAAGGTGCCCCTGTCTAATATGAGTTTTGCATCTTAATTTAGTTCTTAGTTATGGCACTTTGTATGTTTTTGGTTAATGGCGATTTGTAGGCGTAGCAGTGGTCCGATTTCGCCCATATACGAACTCGAATTTTTTTTGTGCGTACTAAGTTTCATCAAGATTTCTCAATCCTTACTCAAGTTACAGCTTGCACGGATGGACAGACAGACAGTCAACCTTATTTCAACCTTTCTCGGCTCCTTAATCATTTATGTATATACATGTGTATATATAAAACTCTAAGTCTATTTTGATTAGTTTTAGGTGAAACGTACAACCGTTAAGTGAACAGAACTATAACTCTGTAGCATATGGTTGCAAGAGTATAATAATAGCTCATTAAAATATCAATCAGATAATGAATTGCGTGTATTTCGTATTGAGCTTTTATTCGAAATATTTTCAAAACTCCGAAATATTTTTTTGTACAACCTTTTCATTTTACCCGACTTATTGCACATTTCTCAGTATCAACTACTTCTCTTAGTTTATCAATAGTGAACTTTGTTTTTATAAAATCGAATTGTTCCTCTGGGAATCCGCCGGCTATTTGGATTGCTAACTCCAAGCGGTTTCTAACGCTTCGGTTTCATACACTTTACCAATCAGCGTGCACAGAAGCCTATACCTAGAACCAAACGTACGTTACACGGGTCGGGGTACTTCACTTCTATTATACTCGCATGGTATATTTTAACAAACAGAAGCCATGTTCTCTTAGGGCTATATTTGGTACATTATCTATTCCAGGCACTTTGGCGTCTTTAATTTTTTTCGCAATTAACATAGCCGCTTCGTTTCGCTTAACATAGAAAATGGGTCATGTGCTTCCACAACGTTTCTTATAATTGATACTTTCTTAGGTTGTTGCGACTAATTTTACTTCGACATACATATTATGATTGCTGTTCCCCAGTGGTCTAAGCTTCTTCACAAAGCTTTCCAAAACAAGATCTTTTGCTACGGGTAATGTCTGACTCTAGCTATTAAAGTATTCAACGCAGTACCCGCCGGAGGAAGCAGAGGAAGAGGAAGACCTCCTGGAAGACCAAGTGGAGAAGGACCTGGCTTCGCTTGGAATATCCAATTGGCCCCACGTAGCGAAGAGAAAAAACGACTGGTGCGCTGTTGTTAACTCGGCTATAATCGCGTAAGCGGTGTCTACGCCAGCAAAGAAGAAGAAGAATGGCTGACTTCAGGAGCTTTTTTGACGGTTAAATGCTTCTCAGAGGCGGATTTTGTTTTCAACTCCCTGCAAGCGGGGTCTAGATGAGTAACAGAGCTTCCTTCGCTTGGCGATTTCTTCGTTCCACCAGTATACTGACTTTTGATTGTTATTATATCTCTTCGTAAGCATAGTAGCGTCAAATCCTGCAATTAGTTCCCTCTGACTGCGAATACCAGACGCTTTCAAAAACATTAGTATTAAAGTCCTTTTGCCTTTGATTTCGAGAGGCATTTCAGCGACAGAGTGTGTAAATGTCTGATTGATTTTAAGCCTAAGAGCGTCGTTAGCAAACATTAAGACCATTATGGAACCTTTGTTTCCCTTTGGAAAGGTATTTTTCGTGTCACTGTTTAAAATTAATGACTTAAAAATTCTAGAACGAGGCGACCACGATGATTTCTACTTCTAATATTCCAAGCAGTAGATCATGCGTTAAAACCTCCTATTATTGTTGGCGATTTCCTTTTGGTATTTAGAGACAGTTCCAGGACGTAATCTTCGAATGCGCTAACTGTTGCGCTAGGAAAAGCATAGCAGCTTACAAAATATATTTCTTTTATATTCGCCCAAGCAAACCCATATGAATTAGAGCACAATGTGAGAGGTTGTCTTTTGAAGGACCATATTACTGCCTTGCCACTTGTATTTAAAATCCAAGTGCTTTTTGAATGGAGAAACTGTATCACAATTATTGTCGTTTTCATGGAATAGAGATAGTTTTTGTAGAAGATTAAATTGAGTAAAAGTTCTTAATACCGTATATTCAAACAAAATTAAATACCTATATCAACTTGATTAAATATGTAGACATCATGTATAATAAAAAACATATATTTTTCGTCAAATCCTTACTATAACTGAATTATTCTCCGACTTTGAGAGGGGATTTCGACCCCTAAAACCTTGTGGATCTATTGTCAACCATATTTATAGATTTCGTTTGAGTGCTAAACATAGTTACATCTAAACTATTTCACCGTTCACTCAAGAACTTCAACAAAATGAGAAAACTGTGACTTTCGTTCTATCTGTCATTTCCATTGAATAAAAGACGTTACTCAATTCAATACCCCGACGCAACACACGCTTGTGTTTACATAATTATTCCATTTCGAATGTGTGTCACCGGCATGTGTGCAACGGTTTGACCAGTTGCCCGACCGTAGAACAAGTGGGTGGGAATTGAGTACCAGGCAACCCAGTCGGCAGGCAGCCAGCCGTCTGCACAATTTATGATTCATTGTAATTTTATTCAAAGCCATTGAACACTTCCAAATCGTTTGTCGGTATTATTCATAATAAAAATGCACATTCGCACAAACAAAATTCACATATGCATATAAGTTTGGACAACTGTTTGTATGTGTGGTAAGGTGTTTGTATCGATCTGAGGTTTTTTGTGTTTGCAACCGTTTGTCACCACAATTAAATTGTTTGTGCATTTACATAAATCGATTGAGACATTTCTCTGTGCACGTGCGAATGTACACACATACAATTATAAAGATTTATAAAATCGCACTTGTATGTATTGCATATATTGGAGCGATTTGAAGTCGCTTGAAAATGTTCGATCGCATTGCGGGCGGCACTAAACACACACTCAACGTACACCCACACTTTTGTGTGAGTGTACATCCTTGGTACTCTAAATTGCTAAATTTATTCATTGATTCATGTGTAGTTGGAAATTGGTAAATGTTCTGGAAAAGTGAAATCACCGCCAATACATTGCTAATATTTCATTGGAAATACAAAATTTATGACTTTTTTGGTAGCACAATGTTTTTAAAGCTCCCGTGGACGCATATATCTAAATAAAGGCATACACCCCCACACACACGCATACATATGCATTTCTATAAATCTGATTGCGACTGTTTGTTGGGCAACTGATAGGAGTTAGGGCAGGTGCTTGGATAAAAAATATAAAACGGTCATCTATATAGAGGGGTTAACGTCATAAAAATCGTTCGCAGTCAACATTTGTATATGTATGTGTATATTTATTTACATATATGTATGTATGTAGTATATGAACTGTCTCTTATACACATCTAGATGTGTATAAGAGACAGTCTATATAGAGGGGTTAACGTCATAAAAATCGTTCGCAGTCAACATTTGTATATGTATGTGTATATTTATTTACATATATGTATGTATGTAGTATATGAATGTCTCTGCATTTGATATGTGGCGGAATTCAATAAAAAGTGATTTATAAGCGATTACAATATAAGTGTTGTGGAAATAGCACACTTTGAATTTAATTATTGAGCTGCAAATTTAGGGAATTGTGCGGTCATAAATTAAATATTGTTTCGCTCAAGTGGTGGTAGCTCATACGACTAGTTGCACCCAAGACATGATGTAAAAGTGCGGAATATTGATATTTGTCAGAATATCTCAACAAATAATTCTCCAAAATGTACATAACTTCGAGTATTGAATTTTTACTAGTACTTCAGTGGTCCCGTGTGAAAGACGTGAGATGGGAGTAAGTTAGGTTTATCGGATTTAAGTTCCGCACTTCTTCTTTCGACGCTTCCCCCTACTAAAAAAAACTTCCTACTATACTAGTAAGTTTTCTGCATCAAAAGTGTCAGACACCGAGGTAAGAACGATATAAAATTTATCGTTAGACCGTTAATTAGTTGAAAGGAGATTGACATCAGCTCTAAATTTTTGAAACTTGCACACTTGTTGAAAGCAGAACATTTGAACTAAGTTTTTTTATAATTCTGCTACTAAACACGACAATAAAATTTGTTTTCCAAATTATTTCAAAAGATATTCGCTGCAAGAAAAGTCACAGACAATATTAAAGCCTACGGCTATAAGTACCGCACTTTATTGTATTGAATTACAGAATGCTGGAAGCCTAACCCGCCACAAAATGTTAAACGACTTGTAAAAAATTGTCAATTGGTTTTCATTTGGGGCGTTTTATATGTGGCGGTCTCCAAATCCAACCCACAACCCTGAGTTGGGATGGTTCACCTTCTCACTGTGGCTCACCTTCAATTCGATGTTCTTTAGCTACCCAGTGAATATTTGGTATAATACCGGAAGTCGTGAGCTACTTAAGTCATATCTAAAAAATCGTTTCTGGCCACTCCCAAGTGAATGGGGATCAGAGAACTTTCTTCACTTGCGTGAACTTCTACACATGAAAACACCCTCCGCCCAGAGCACACAAAAATTATGTAGAAATACTTCTCCAGCCTGCTGAAAGGCAGTGAAGGTATAACACCAGGTGATAGCGAACCTGATTCCCCAATCGATGACGATAAAACGTGATATAGACATGAAGAAGTTCCGAATAGCAATTACCAGTCTGAAGAACAACAAAGCGGGGGGGCCGATGGAAAGAGAATCGACATGGACTACCTCTTTGTCGCTTTCAAAGCTGCTTTTGACAGCAAGACAAGGAGCTACCTCTATGCTGCATTGTCTGAATTTGTTATCCCCGCAAAACTAAAACGGCTGCGTAAAGTGACGTTGAGCAACACCAAAAGCTCTGTCAGGATCCGGAACGAGGTTTCATACAAGTCGGCTCTCTTTCGTGTGACTTCTTTAATTTAATTTTAAAGATAATAATTCGAGCTGCAGAACTTAATCAGAATATATCATCTTCTATAAGTGTCAGTGCTACTGATATCGTTGGCCTTAACAACCGTGCCGTTAGTTCTGTTTTCTCCAGAATGGATAAGGAAGCGAAGAAAATGAGTCTAGCAGCGAACGAGGGCAAGACGAAATATCTCCTGTCATCAAACAAACAGTCGTCGCACTCGCCTATCTTGGAACTAACTTCAACACAACAACAACGATAGTCTCTACGTCCAACGCATAATATCTCTTACCAGCAGGTAAGTAGTCAATTGATAACTAAGTAGTCAATTGATAAGTAAAGTCTTTTCTCGACGAACAAAATTCAAACTTGGTAAGTCACTCATTATTCCCGTCCTGCTATATGGTGCAGAGACTTAGACGTTTTCGAGAGAAAGGTTCTACGGAAGATTTATGATGCCTTACGCGTTTTCCACGGCGAATATCGCATTCGATGGAATATGAGGTATCCGACGACATTGACATAGTTCAGCGAATCAAGAGACAGCGGCTACACTGACTGTGTTATTTAGTCCGAATGTACGAATACTCTCCAGGTCTGAAAGTGTTCGAAGAAGTACCCGCCGGTGGAGCCACCTTGAAAAATGACTGGTTCGCTGTTGTTAACTGGGTTATAACCGCGTAAGCAGTTTCCACACCAGTTAAGAAGAGAAAAAGAAGTAAAAAATAGGTTATTATCCCTGTAAATTGATCCAGATTTCTGTACATCGCGTAGTAACAAAAAAAAACTTGTAGAAAATTTTTATTTATTGAGCCAATACCCACCACCTGGAAAGAAGAAAAATATGCCATATTTTGCAGTTTTTTCGATAAAGGCGAAAACGCGAAACAATCTATTTAAAATGTGAATAGTGCTTTGGAATCTGATACTAAACCAAATAATTTCACGGCTTTTTAATTTCGACTATACCATTTAGATCATTTTTATGTCGAGATTCACCACCTTCTGTGAGCTTTAGACGTGGGGTTTTCGAGGACGCAAAAGCTTTTCAGGATTTTGTGAAAGAGTTGTGACCTGAAAGCTAAAAAAAATCCAACTCGTGCAATCTCGATTTTCACAAGAAAATTTCGCTCAGCACTGAATCTCACTTTTGGTTTAATGTTTATTAGAGTGTAGTTAGTCCGCAAGCCATTGTTGCAACGCCCTTTCATCCTAAAATAGTCACTGTTTGGTGTGCTCTATAAGCAGAGGGTTCATATTCAACAGGAAATGCTACAGAGATGTGATTAATATATTTTTCTTGCCCGGGGTGGCCTCCAAGATCGTGCGGAGGCCGCTGAACTATTATATCTTTTGCGAGGTTAGGAGAGGTACTTGTTCGCTCGGATAAGTCCGATGCGATCCTTGGACTTTATTTTATAAACGTTTCACCTCTTCTTGAACGCAAAATTACTAAAAAGTATAAATTTGTATATAAAACAAGATAACGAGAACGTTGATCGATATACTTATACACCATGTCAAGAAAGTATCGAGAATTCTTCATTTCCCCATCTCATATCGCGCTTATAAGGAAGACAGGTACATTTTTTTACCTAGGTTGGTACGACTCTCCTTAATTGTGATGTCAAAAATTAGCGCGATCTGCCAAAATTGTGTTTAAGTCAGTCGACCTCAGTAATGTTTGACGAATTTTACAAAATTTTTAAAATTTGTCCAAACACTCAACAATTATCATTGAGCAAGCACCGTATTCACCTGATTTAGCTCCGGGGAAATCGTTTTGAGTTAATTTAAGACATCAAAACAAATTCGACACGAGAGATACAAAACAAGTTTATGCAACATAAGGCTCCTGAACTAAATTTTCATGTGCGAATCATAACTTAATTTCAACGAAATCGATCAAAGTTCAGAAGCAAATAGGTACTGGTGATGAAAAGCCAATCACTTGCGATAGCGTCAAGTGGAAACGGACGTGATTGAATTGCGGTGATCCAAAAACGGGTTGACTGTCAGGAAAATTTTGCTATGTGTTTACTGGGATTCATTGGGAATTAGCTAATATGTGCTGCTCGGCTATAGTCCACTTTAGTATGCAGCTGTGCTGTAAACAATTGGAGATACTGAAAGAAACAGCTAACTTTGGCCAATGAGAAAGGAGGTGCATCCCTGCTGTTGTTGTTGTAACGGGTGCCTATTACCCAACAGTAGAAAATGTGCTGTTTTGACGGGGCCAGAACAAAGGAAGAAGGGTGTCACATGTGTAGGGTTAGCAAGATATGTAAAGAGATTACTAGTGTCATGCGGGGACTCATTGCACGCTGGACTTACATTTGATATTCTTTCTTTTCTGGATAGGTAGTAGTTTAACCTGCTACAATATACACAACGGAGCTGCGCAAGGGCAATTTCCACAACCGCTAAGGGTTTTTATTTTTGAGAACTTAATATACAGGGTTTTTCCGGTAAGTAATAGGATTGATTTTTTTTCGCCGCGACTGTACTTCGGATCGTGCGCGCAACGACTGGACTTCCTAGCTAACAAACGAGCGGCTGGTCTCCAAGCAACTGGAGTGTCAGGACAAATCTTCAAGCATAATGTTTCTGTCAATGGTGCAAGCCAAAAATGCAGATTTCATTAAAGCAGTGAGCGATGCTTGGAGGTCTTGCTGCTATGCATCGACATAAAAAGAGCTTATTTTGAAAGTTTTGTTTTTCAACAAATTTTTTTAAATCGACTCTGACCTATTACTTTATTCTATTATTACACCGGTAGTGACTGATAAGAAGCTCCGTGAAAGCGTATACTATAAGACTTTTATACCTACCGCCAATAACAATAGCATACTGGTTGCACCATATTTTAAATGTAAGGGGATAATTTTCGGACTATTAACGAGTTCAAGCCAAACTTCGAGCTGAAATCATAGCTTCATCACTCGAAATATTCATACAATTTCGAAGAAGGAAGCACTCACTCGCTCTAAACTTCCTGGTATTGGAAGTACATATATACATAAATCGGGTGAGCTTAGTGAGTGCTAGTCAACAAGCAGCACTTTTAAGGTTATGAGGTACCTAGGTCTTTCTGGCACATTGCGGAACACCAGAGGTTTATAAACCTACTTACTGTTAGCAGGTTTCACCTTGCCAGGATTTCCAAACTGTCATTAAGAAATCGGCATACATGTGACGAGCCACAAATTTAAAACTAAAATTGTCTTAAGGACAGCTTTGCTGTAAAAACTTAAAGACTTTCTCCTCGGTTGCCCAAACTGTCGTTCGCTAAATTGAGTTTAAAATACCTTGGCTGTCGTACTTTCGGCGAACTCTTCACCTAATTCATTCACTTAATTCTCTCAGCCAACATAATACTTGCTATTTGTTGCGATAATTACATAAATTCCCTTTGCATGTGATAAATTACGCCAACCATTACTTAATTGTGTATGAAATATATTGAAAAGCTGACATTCGACCAAAGTTAAGTAATTAAATGCGTTTCATTAATATTACGGTACTCTATATGTGGCCGCTCATATTTATGAACACATAACGGTATATTATTCATATCATCACAAATGCCATGTAAAATCAAATTAATTTATTTACCATCAATTCGTTACATCAAAAGTAGTTAACAATTAGCAGGTCTAAAGGGTACAAATTTTACAAAACTAAATTATTTATCAAACACGCTGTTATTTTCCCATACATCACCAATATTTGCTTGCACTATGTATGCCTGGGGCTTTTGACAAAACTTTGCGAAATTTCAATTAAATTTGCACAGAATCATATAATTAAAGTTTTATACCAACTTCGTAAGCGCAAACTGAAAACACCTGAATGTGTACAGTTAGCTGACAACTGTTGGTCATCAATTTCCACGTCGATTGTATGTTACTTCAGAGGTCTAAAAAGGTTCAAGCCAGTTATTAATCTGCTTTCGTTATAATAGGATTATTTTGCCAAAAAGCTTTACGCTTTATACCAAGCACAAACATTCTTGGTTTCAAATTTCAAATACAAACACAAATTATGGTAATAATAAATATCTAAGAAATATACAAAAATACACATGTGTAATATACGAATTCTCATGCAACTCTGGGCTAAATAGACAGTTTGTTTGTCAACTAGTCAAGAATGTATAACCTAATGGCAAATGCAACTAATTGCATTACAGTTACTTGCAATGTGAGCGATACATTTTGTCTAATGATAGATGTGGACGAAAGCTGCAAATCATGCAATATCTCTACACAGGTGACAGCACAACGCTCAGTTCCTTTTCCGGCAGTGAGCTTACACGCCAACACACACACAAACGCATCTAGACACATATATGTATTTATATATGTATGTACGTGTAGATTATTGCATGTGCGCATATTCACTTCCTTCGTAGCTGACATTTGCTGACGTTCGCATTTTATGTATTGAACTAAGTCAGCTTGTCAATAACAAATTGAATATTTCCCGTTAGTTACCGCTGCAAGCAACTGTCAGCACAAAATTGACACAAAGTGTGAGTGAGATGGTAAATAAGTAGAGCAATAATAGAGTGCGACATTCAAACAGTCAGTCGTCATGGCTCGATGTGGAACATTTTTGGCAGCCTTACAGAGGCTCCTTATAGAGGAGCAGAAGACATTCGATTTGTTGCCTATGCAAATACTCTGCCGTACCAAGCATTCTATGGTATGTACTAGTAGCGCTTTGTTATTCGTGCAACATATCAATACTTGTTATGTGCATGCTATGGCGGATCTGAAGTATCCAAAATATTTGGATTTCAGAATTATTATATTTACCTATAAGCGGTTAACATTTTCGGAATGCATAATGTCATAGAAAGCGAAAATTTGCTTTCTTTTGCCATACGTCTAAAAACGAAGTGATGTGTAGTTTCAAGATGCCCAGAATATACAAGGTGCGCTCCAAAGTAAATCTTGCGCCCCCTGGTACGAAATCTGTATATCGACTGGTGCATTAGAATCTGCTATCTTTATCGATTGTCCAGTGAGAATTTCATGTATAGGAAGTGAAGTTATTGCGTTTTAAGTGTCAGTATGTTTGTGTTATCGGTGCAAAAATACGCTTCGATTTTTCAATTGATGAAACAAGTTTATGGCATTAATTGCTTATCCCGTAGCAGAGTGCACGAGTGGTTTCAACGTTTTCAAAGTTGTCGTGAAAACATAAATGACGATCAACATATGGGCCCAACAAAATCCGTGATCACCAAAAATTCCATCAAAACTTTGTGCTTACGAAAGAACTGTGCACTGCTTGTTCCACACAAATTGACTGACGACCAAAAATTGCTCAGAATCCGTCTCATCGATCGACGCTTGTGACCGTGTTCTTTTTCGGAAAACTGCATATGGCCATGAAAAGAAATATAAATATAACATGAATTTAGAGTAGAGTACATAGTGCAAATATCCATAATTCTAGAAAAGGGTATACGTTTTGAACAATGTCTCCCGATTTAAACTTTATTTCCAACGCTTCGACACTAGCATATTTTACTAATGGAGATTCTAAGGAGGCTATTTCGAAGCAGTAGATCTTCTGCCACCCTTGTGGCCGCCACCTATGACTGGAGGAATCAGCAATGATCACGATGCCTAAAACTAAAGCTGTTGGAAAGTTCCCGATAGCGTACTCTTACATAAAAGCTCACTAAAACTTTTAAATCAGCCGTTATAAGCTCACCGCCCCTCGCCTCCAGTAAGACTTTTCCTCCAAAGTCGTCTCGATGGTATGTTAGGCGACAGAAAGAGCTAGGTTCGATGACCTATTCCAAGAGTGTTAAGGTTGGAAATCGTTTAGGTACTCAGATTATCTCAGTTTGAGCATAGCCTTCGTGTCCTAACGCCTAGCGGCTATGACTATCGATGCTATATGCACCAACACATTGGTCACATTATTTGGTGTGGTTTGCAGTACATCACAAATACTGTTGATAACAGCCCGTTCAACACTCGCCAATTATTTTGCGAATATAGTCTTTTCCAACGCCTTTCACCATTCAAAAATTCCGTAGAACATTATACTTAACTATTTCCAAGAACCAAAGGAATACCACCTTTTACCATTGGCTCCCTGCAGCGATACAGGGCAACCGTTGATTTCCTTCCTCCTTCCTCGATCAGTGGGTTTACTCGAGAGCATCCTGTCTTGAGTGAGCCCTAGGTGCTTAACTCAATCAAGAGGATTTTGTACCTTGTAGTGCATGAAACCAATTCGGCCTTTCTATGATTTATGGAGAGGGTGGTTTCAGCAGACTAGAACTCCCCCTTGTGGGGTAGCCCTACTCAGCGCCCTTTGTGTCAGCGCGCTACCCATACCGCCACGTACGTTCTATACAGAGAAAAGTGCTTGAAGTAACTTTTGCTTAATGAAGGAGAAAGGTTTGTTCTCCAAAAAAATTAATATTCCATATTTGTCTACTTTTTTTCTCTTTAATGGAAATTTACATTTTTGAAAAAAGTTTATCAAGTGAGCTATTCATAATTGCAAACGGATCTAAATTCGTAAAACAGAACTTGGTTTTAGTGAAAATAATTAATTTTTTTGTTTGCATTCAGCATCTGGATATGTTTCTATGTTTGATTGAACTCCGTAATATTGCTTTTACATGAATCCTTTCTACAAAAGAACAGAGTTCAAGACAAAGAAAGCAAAGACATGGCAAATCTAGGATGGCTAATGTAAAGATCCATGTAGCTCATTTTAATTCAATTGCACTCGAAAACTTGGTATTGCAATATTTACTTTATGAGAATTAAACTATGAAATCAGTAAGAAGAAAAGACCCCAATTGAATTGTACACCTATACTAGTGCGCCAGTGGATTGGGCGCATAACAAGGGTTAAAATATAGTATTATGATTTACATGAATATATATCGTTTGTAAGCAAATATATATGAATATATTCATAAACGAGTATTCTCTACATTTCAATGGAAATATATGCATATTCCAATCCACATAATTTGTGGTCGTTGAACAATTGTCGCAATTGATTATGCGCTTCCGTTAGAATCGTACTAAAGGCAACAAAGACGTCTTCAAAATATATTTGATTCGAAGTGTAAGGCTTGCGATAATTAATTATAACAGTAAATTGTAATGGATCACATACACATATCGTTATAAGAATATATTTCAGAATTATAAGGCTTGAGTGAATACGCAAGTATGAATGAAAATATTTACATAACAAGAGAGAGCGTTATGTAGAAATACGAAATCGGGTGCTAGCACTTCCATTTGACGATTTGCGCAGCTTCTCTTCCTATTTGTGTTTGCCGAATTATTACTATATACGCCATAAACAGATTTCTCTAAATCGCAGTAACGGTGGGGCTTGTGAAATAAGTGTTATTTTCCACAAAATATATCAAAGACTTTTAGAACAATTTTTGGAAGTTGGAGTTTATTAATTTCTTATGAATCACCTCCACTGTCAGTCATTTCTTTAGCAACTTTTACTCGACGTCGTTTTTCTAAAAATTTCGGTCTAGTATTGTAAGCTCCATAGGATATAGGATAGAGGTCTTAGACCGGAAGTCGTGATCTGCTGAAACCATATGTAATACAATCGTTTCTGGCCACTCCCAAGATATTGGCGCTCAGAAAACCTTTTTTCTTTGTAGAAGCATGCCCGAAGATTGAAATTTAAATATACTTTGCTTACTCCACAAAAAGCGAGACACAACAATCTGCATCAATTACCAGGGTATAAGCCACCTTAAGATCGCCTTGGACAAAATATCTTCTGTCATCAAGCAAACAGTAGTCGCACTCGCGTCACTGTTCACAATCGAAGTTGTAGATCATTTCATTTATCTTGGAACCAGCATTAACATTTACTACAACAAAATCAGCCTCGAAATTTATCGCAGAATAACTCTTGCCAACAGGTGCTGCACTGAGTAGTCAATTAAGAAGGAAAGTCCTCTCTCGACGAACAAAGACTCTGTTTTATAAATCACTCATCATCACCGTCCACGCCCATTTTCCAATTTTTACACAGGCTCTTTGAAAGATCTCTCATACCATCTTGATGGAAAAATTGAATGTCTCTGGCGTATTTAGTTTTCGATTTATTGCGCTTTAAGTAGTTTGTAATAGTACCGTTATTTAAGGAATGGATATGTACATAAAGCGCTCCGGGCTCTAGGGCCACTCCAACTTAAAAAAAAATTGCACGCAGATGCCCCTTACCACTGCAACGCTGTGTGCGAAATTACAGTTTTATATTTTATTTTAGCGTTATGGTACTTTATAGGTTCTCCTTAATTGACGTTTTGTGGGCGTGGCAGTGGTCCGATTCCGATTATCAACAAACTCCGATTGAATTTCTGTCAAGGAAGATGTGTACGAACTTTCAACAAGTAAATAAATTAAACCATTAGTTTTTGCTTTTGATTTTTAAAAAGGATAGCGGACTCGTGTCCGCGTTTTTATTATAAAAATGCTGTCTTAAGACTAAATACAATTTTTACTTTAAGTTTAAATTAAACCTACGCTTGTACCGGGTCACGTTCCCTATAGTCAGCAGTTAATTGGATGCGCGTGTGAAGCCGCTAATATTGCTGATGCGACGTCAGCTATTGCTGGATTTCGAGTCTCGTACTGAGTTGCTGACCGATGGTGAGAATTGTCTGAAGTGCTGTTTTAACTTGTATAGTATACATGCTCTAGTTGAAACTATTAAACCCTGTAGCAGCATGTTGCAAATATATAAAAAGCACTGCTCCATTGAAATCTACTCGTCCGAAAAAAAACAACTTTTATATATGTATACATCTTTGTACATACATATATAAAAAGTAGGTGTCATGTTGTTTGTCCGCGATGGACTCTGACTTCTTGCTGATTTTAGTAAAATTTAGCACACTGTGTCCAGTTCCAATCAACTTAACAGATAGGATAGTAACGACAGTTCTATTGAATGGACGCCCTATTAAGCGGACATCTCCATTAACCATGCACATTGTTGAT
Source organism: Bactrocera latifrons (assembly GCF_001853355.1). Lineage (NCBI taxonomy): Eukaryota > Metazoa > Arthropoda > Insecta > Diptera > Tephritidae > Bactrocera > Bactrocera latifrons. The sequence continues at coordinate 130,749 of NW_017536964.1, read as the reverse complement.
GTGTCTTAAGTACAATCTATTTAGCGGACAACTCCATTAACTGGACAGAAAGGCTGGTAACCAGACGTTGAGAAAGCAGCCTTAAATTCGTTATTTTTCCAAAGAAACATATTCAAGATTAAATTCTAATCCCTTGGATACTTATACCGATAAAAACCTCTTCCCCTTTATTCGCAAACAAAATGTTCACTGTATTGAACAGTTTATTATATGAATAATAGTATAAAGTGTATACCACAGCAGCGCGTGGCCGAATCCCTTAGTAACACATAAATGTATATTCAGAGAAAATACTCACCAAACAGTGCAAATTCTGCTAGGGAGATTTTTTTCTCAATGAAAAGCATATGGTTCCTGGTATACTGATTATCCCAACACACATACATGTATGTGTGTTTATGGTTCGTTTTCTTTTCACAATCAAGGCAGCTGTCCGTCCATTTAACGTGCCATTTACAGCTCTTACCACAATCCGCTTATGACAATTTGGTATTCATCACATATTGAAAAAATTAACGTATGTCATAGTATATGCGTTTTTGTTTTTGTATGCAATATGGCAAAAATGAATGTTCGTAAAGACACTTCATAATGACAGATTTGTCTTGGGAAAAAATATTTATCACCACACAGGGGACTCGGATTGACTCTTCTTTGTTTTAAGAATCTTAAAGCCAATGTTTTTTTTTTTTTGTATCTATTAGTTTTTTGTGTTATAAACAACCTTTGGGTGAAGAAAACTCTGCTTCTCAGTTCTCCGTGCTTATTTCCGATATGAACAGTTTGTTCGTCTGCCACAGAGCGCGGCTTGTACTCATGAAGCAACTTTTTTCGAGTAACAGCATTTTTTAATGAAATAATAGTGTTCTATTAACACATGCACAATGAACCGACCCGTTTTTCCACATCTCTTAACTGAGTGCACGAGAGCCTTCCTTACAAATTAAAGAATTTAATAAAAGCTAAAGCTACTAAAACTTTTATAAACTAATATTTGATCATCATCGGTAGCATCTAAAACCATTAAACCTAATTCAGTTTTTGGAAATATATTCTGCAATTAATCGATACTATGACTCCTAAAACACTTATGTCATTACTTGTATCTATAGCACAATATATTTCTGTATGTACAAGTATACAATAACATAAAATATAATCTCAGAAGCATCCCACGTTTTCTTAAATATACCACATAGTTATTACAAATTCTCTTGTTAATTATAATGAAGATTAATTACTCTTACATACTTGTATTATTTGCTCGTGTTTAGTAAGTGTCGCCAAATCTCAAAACAATAATCTGCTTACAAATCCACAAAGATGAATCGAAACTCAGATTGTGAACACCAGAAGTAAGGACATGCAAATGTCAGATGCGTGTAAACAGAAGGCTCTATCTGTTTGCGTAAACGAAAAGCTCAAGAAATATTATAAGATCCGCTATCTTTTTTATCTCCCATTATAGATTAATAGAATATTATCTTATATAATATATCCTTATACTATGTTCGGACCGCCATTGAAAACATTTTGAAAACACATTTGTATGTTGTGGAATCTAAGTCGTTCGGACCGACAATGTGTGTTTTCGATAAGATTTCACTGACAACTATTAAAAGCGGTATTCTCTTACTCTTGCAAGATTGCACGATGATACAAAATGCAAAAACCCTTTACCGAAATATGCAAAGCCAAGAGAGCACCCATTGCAGAATCTAGTGATATATGATGGCAGGGAAATAAACATGGGTTTTGGTCTGAAATATTTTACAGCCATTGCAATCAATTTTCTGCGCGTGTTTGTTGTTATGCCGTTGCACCAAAGAGAAAATTCTGCAATTTCTGCACGGTGCAAGGTTTTGCAAGAGCAAGAGAATCCTCCTCATATGAGAATATCAAGCGAATGGATGGAATGTGGAATGTAAACAAATATCAAGTGCCAATTTAGGGCCGGCAAAACATGTCTTCCAAAAACATCGATTAAACTAGAGCAGACACCGATTATTATGAGTGGAATGTAAGTTTTCAAGTAGTTTTCAGCGAAAACTGTGTTTTCGTTTGACAGATTTTACATGGACGAAAACACAAGTTTTCGTGCGAAAACCAGTTTTTGCCACAAAACATGTTTTCGTTGTCGGTCCGAACATAGTATTATAATATCTATGTATATGCATACTGATTTTCACTATTACTTACATGTCTATTCGAATGGCTTTGGTTTGCTTATAAAGAAATATCTTTTCCACCTTCGCCTTTGCAGCTGGTTTTCCTAATTTTTTGAAAGACAACTGGCAAACAAATGATTGCATACCACTCAGAACAACTTTCTCGCACGTCTTAAAAAAATTATACAGTCTACTGCTCTTTACTTTGGAGCTCATATACGTAAATCCTCGTTTCATCATCGGTCGTGATTACATAGACGTGTTTCGAAGCAACATTATCGAATTTTTTTAATACTTCTCTCGACCAATTTGCACGAGCCTTCTACAAATTATGTGGGCTCCACCGTGAACTAGTATTTTTACAGTCAAATAACCATGCAAATTCGAATATTTGCAGGTCCCACTAATGCTTTTAGTTGTTTCTATCTCACGGTAGATCATATCACGACCTGGTAATATTAGTTCGTGCAGCAACGATAGTTTCCGAAACAACAACTGATATTTGACGACCGTTACGAAATTCATTTGGAAATGATCTACGACCTCGATTGTATTTATCATACCATTTATAAACACGGACCATTGATGAAGTTTCATTGCCAAATATTTAATTAAGTTAATCGATGATTGTTGAGTTAAACCATAATCCAGCGAAAATGTTTAAAATGTAATTCCATTTTTATACCCTGAACAGGGTATATTAAGTTTGTTACAAAGTTTGTAACAACTCGAAGGAAGCATCGAAGACCCTATAAAGTACATATATAAATCATCAGTATGTTAAGTTGAGTTGATTTAGCCATGTCCGTCTGTCCGTCTATATGTATATATAGAGACTAGTCCCAAAGTTTTTCAGATATCATTTTGAAATTTTGCAAACGTCATTTTGTTTTCAAACCGCCGATGTCGAGCCACTATAACCTATAGCTGCGGAATCAAAGACTTGTATGGAAAACATTCGCATTTGACGTTGTATTTTCACGAAATTTGACATGGATTACTGCTTAAGGTAATAATATAGTCTCCGAAAAATTTGTTCAGATCGCATACTATAGCATATAGCTTCCATACAAAATGAGCAAATAGTTATTAAAAGAAATGCACCTGTGAAGGGTATATTAGCTTCGGTGCAATCGCAGTCAACGTTTTTTCTTATTTGTGATTCCATTTACTTTTGATAATAAACAAAACCGCCCAAAATCATCGTATATACATATTACATGAGACTGCTACAATTTATGGACCATAGTATGTCTAAACCCAAAGGTTCGTTTAATTTTGATGTATAACATATAGATTGGCGCCCGTTGAAATATACCCTCTGAAATTTTTCACTATTCACCTTGATGCTTGATTAAAGTATTGTTCACCGCAAAAATCATTTGGAACACAATGTTAAAGTGTAATGTAGTGCTTGTCCTATTTGCAAGCTGTAAAATAAGCTGTCAAGATAAAGATATGTAACAAATTTGGGTTATATTTTTCGGGTCAATGCTAATTTCAATCAGATTTCACATAAAAGGGAACGGTAGTGCTAACACAACTTTTATATGCACAAGATTGGTTTTAACTCTTATAATTTAGTCACTAAGTTTTGAATCAAAGTAATTAATTCAAATGATTTGTGTTAGGCTCAAAACTCTGGTTTTGATCAATCTTTACTAGTCCCTTGATATGATAAGGCTGTGGCATGCAAATGTCCAAATGCTCGACGGAGATCACACGAATTAGTTTCAATAGCTTACATAGACTATTGGCCAAACTTACTACTTTAAATCCAAGTAAACTAATAATATGTATTTTAGGTTTATGGGAGCTATAAGAAATTAAAAAACGGAATCTTATCCAATCGAAATACAAAAATCAATCCATAGGAATCAATCATTTCATTACCTTCAATCATAGGGAAGAGAATAAAACTATTCAGCACATGAAAGCTTTAAGCAAATATATAAGGATATATTACTTAAATTTTTTATTTTCAAAATATTTTTACCATACTTCAAATAGGTCAAACAACTGAAGAGATATCGAATTTCACTTAAAAGTGATCGACGCCATGCTCATTATTCGACCCACTACTTCTCTCTATATACGAATGTTGTATTATTAACTCATTTACTAAAATTGCTTAACTCCATGAAATCTTTCTTGAAATACATATAAACTAAATTACGTCCATCATCCTAAAATATTACAAATAATCATTACATGAAAATTCTCTTTATTAATCAATATTGATGTTGAGAGAATTATTAATAATTAAAGATCACGTATTGGCAAACAATTTTAAAAATTTTTAATTTAAATTTCACAGTGAAACAAATTTGTCGAAATATTTGTTGGTTGGTATTTACTATATACTATCAAATCAAATATCTGGTGCCGAATGTATTCTGTTGTTGAAAAAGATCTTCGGCAATATTGCTTAACTTGAGTTTTTTTTTGTTGTTTTTGATTGGCACAACTCATTCAAAGAGTTGGTACACGTATTTCTTGGCTCCATAAGAAGGTTAAGTTCGAAGATGGGCAAAATCGGCCCACTGCCACGTCCACAAAATGGCGAAAAGCGAAAACATATAAAGTGTCATAACTAAGCCATAAATAAAGATATTGAAGTGAAATTTGGCACAAAAGATCGCATTAGGGAGAGGCATATTTGGACGTAATTTTTTCTCGAAAACTACTATATCTATGTCAACCAAACTCAATAGAGTCGTTTTCTTCAGGCATTTCCATATACAGTTCCAAAGTGGAAGAAATCGGATAATATCCACGCCCACCTCCCATACAAAGGTTATGTTGAAAATCACTAAAAGTGCGTTAACCGACTAACAAAAAAATGTCAGAAACACTAAATTTTACAGAAGAAATGACAGAAGGAAGCTGCACCCAGGCTTTTTTAAAAATTTAAAATGGGGGTGGCGTCGCCCACTTATGGACCAAAAACAATATCTCAGGAACTACTCGACCGATTTCAATGAAATTCGGTATATAATATTATATTTTCTTAACACCCGGATGACATGTACGAAATATGGGTGAAATCGGTTCACAACCACGTCTTCTTCCAATATAACGCTATTTTGCATTCCATCAGATGTCTTCTCTATATAATATATACATTAGGAACCAATGATGAAAGCGAAATAAAACTTTACACAAATACGGTATTTGACCTGAGGTATCCCTTGTGGAAAAATTTTCGTGGTCGGACTATACCTTTTTAAGGTCCCTGATATCGAACACGAAGAACTCAGTGCCTAACCTAACCTAGCCTAATTTTTCACCGAAAATATTTTCATGTAATTCAGAGGGCATCATTTTTATACTCTCGCAATAAAGTTGCTGATAACGGTATATATCGTCAGATATATAGTTACATATACCAAAGTGGTCGTGTAACGAATAGAGTTGAAATCCGGGTGTCTGTCTATCCGTCCGTGCAAGCTATAACTTGAGTAAAAATTTGTATATATTGATGAAACTTGTCATGCTAGGGTATAAAATGTTCGGTGACGCCCGACCGTAGCCCTTTCTTGCTCGTTATATTATATATTTACTAAAATACCTCCTCAAAAAATTCTCAAAGAACAGTGTGTTTTCTGACCTACAAATGAATATAACGCTTTTGTAGGGATCTTTCTCCTGAGCTATTTTACAATATAGTATATGTTTGTTAAATATTGCGCAACTCAGAGATAAAAGAAGTTGTCTGAGTTTCCTGATTGTGATATCGTATCGGAGTAACGCGCTTGCAAATGAAGCAATATTGAGTGGAAGAGAGAAAGATATAACAGTCAACCTTCTCCGTTCCGAGAAAATGCTTCAAGGACTGCCAGCTTGGATAATACAAAATATTGAAATTAATCCAGGTATTTCAAGAGCACCAGATGAGAACTTTTTAAAAGGGGCTTTGGACTTTACATCCTTTAAACAAAGGAAAGTCAATGCAAGCCCTCAAAGTCCATTGTGCGATAATTACTGGTTTTCCCCAAGGCGGGTTTGTCATAATGATGCGCCTTAACGAATATCCATCTATATTATGTTGCATAACAGCACGCGCAAGCAATATGGTGTACATAAGTAAGTATATAGTACCTACGTACATGTGTGAGAATTTTCCAGTGTGTGGTAATTGTGAAATTGTCCTAAGCGGATTGTGGTAAGAACTGTAAATAAAACCTTAAAATAATAGGCAACAGTCTGCACTGTGGAAAGAAGAAAACATCATACCATCTGGTAGCATACAGAAGATATACATACATATGTAGGTATGTGTTGAGATAATCCGTATAATGGGACCCATATGAATTTCCACCAAAAAATTCTGACAACATAATTTCGCGGTATAGTCAACGATTTGAGAATAGAGACAAAATTATTAATTATATACTTATAAAGAATAGAAAAAATTGGTACCGATATCACGAATTTTAGGTTGAAAGACGCTGGTCTTATGGCCTATAAAATCTAGTGGAATTCAGGATTGGCTGCATTACAGTTATCCTAAAATACAGTCATAATATGCGACCTTCAAGTTATTATTCGTTAGTCAAAAAAGTATTTTTCGTATTTCTAATCAAATTTCAACTTATTTTTTTAAATTTATAATGAACTCTAATGACTCAAATATGTACCATTTTGGTCGACAACTTTTTGCAATTTTTCCGCGAAAGATATAATTCCATCAGTGTGAAACTTTTCTGGTTCTGGATTACAAATAGTCAGCATAACCTTTCGATGCATCAATCCTGGCTTTGCGCCCATTTTTTTAACTTCACCAAGCTTGGATCATAATCTTTTTCACACATTATTGTCGTATTTGATCCACTTTTTGTATCCTGTTAACATTCGCTTCAGAAATTGTTCGATATCTCTTCGTTTCAGCAGAGAATCGCAGATGTTTATTCGGTCCATTAAATTTTTCATAGACAAGTCATGTGGTACCCAAACATTAAGCTTATTTTTGTAGGCAGCCTTTGATGATGATTGTTAAGTTACTTAGTGATGTCATGGCTGTTTATGTGACGGTTCTAGTCAATCTTTTTCATAATTTCATAAGCGAGGTGCATTTTTCACTTCGAAATTTCCAGAACGGAAGCGAGCGAACCATTATTGTGCTACAAAAACTGATTAAGTATCTTCACTGTAAGCTTCACAAGTGTTATTGGTGGCTTCCGTGGCATTCTTCCTTTTTTTATACAAAATTTCAAAACATAGCGAATTTCTTCTTGAACTGTAATTTTTTTTTGTTCAACTTGTCCGGATTTAAGTTTGTTTGGTTAAATGCAGCTTAAAATCTCACCTTACCAACACTATATGGTATGACACAATCTAATTGGTAGCACTGGAGATATACGACTGCAACGACATCAATTGACAAAATAAGAAAATACTTTTTCGACAACGCTATATAAATATGATGATACTTCCTTAGTGCCGCTAACCACAATAATTTCAAACTCTCAAAGGCAACGAAAATGAAAACAAAATTAATTAAGTTGAGGAAACACCAAAAAAAATAAGAAAGTAATATGTATATATACTTGTTTATCAAAGAGTAATGCAATCATATTTCTAAATTAAGCGCCAAACCAAACACTTCTGTTTGCCAATTGATACCTTGCAATTTAATTAAGACTTGAAGTGGTACAAAGAAGAAGAAAATCGTCATTACTTTCCTCTTTCATTTACACGTTTTTATTTCGAATATTTTCACTTTCTTCTTGAACAAGGCTGTTTGCTTATTGCCAAGTTTCCACGAAGCTGTTCTTATATGTTCCGTCTTCTACCGGTTTCTCTAATTGACGGTACTTCAATAGGGCAATAGAAAAAGTATCAATAAACTTATTGAACACAAATGAATGAGTGTAAAATGTTTCTTTTCAGCATGTTTCAAGTACGTTTTTGATTATATTTCATACTTGTAATTTTGCTAGTTCTGATTTTCGTCGTTGACCACAAGTTGTTTGCCTATAATAGCAAAAAATTTATTTACACAAGTGTATTTCAATATTTACTACAGTAGAACTTTAACTAAGGCAAATAACTGGATACTCTTATATTCATATTTGTTTAAAGTAGACTTACTGAAATAATGAAAATGTTTTTTTCTACATACTGACAGCGCTTATGGCACTCGCGACTTGGCTCTCACGTGACTGTTGACAGTCATAATTTTGAAGTCGTAAATAATCCCGTCTATCTTGGAACCAGTATAAACACCACCAACAATGTCAGCCTGGAAACCTAACGCAGGAAAACTGTTGCCAACAGGTCCTACTTCGGACTGAGTAGGCAATCGTTCACCTGTGCTCGCTATTCGTCGATTTCGAACGTTTAGTTTCTGATCGAACGAAAGAAAATATTGCTGCCATTCAAGTAGGTGTTGCTAATGACCGCAACTTGTTGATTCCAAAACATTCGCAAGAAGAAGTCAACTTGATTTAGTGGAAAAAGTACTCGGAAATTGGGTTCATCGAATTAGTTCTTTACTGATGTTAGATTCGGAACTTATTGTACCGATTTTACGTCACGTTTTTTAAAGAAATCATAATTCTTTAATTAGAAACCCTGTATATAGGGGACTTTGAGCGGAAATTTTTTCAAACGACCGCAACTGAGCTCGGTTCTAATGAATGAAATGAAATGAAAAGGATGAAAAAATTTCATCTATGTAGTCCTTCAAGGATTTCTTCACTTGAAGGCTCACAACGTCACATTGAAAGCATTTGAGTTAAATTGTGATAAGCATTCGAGTCAAGCCTGGATCAATACGTGCAATGGAGCGAGCGATTTTTTTTTTTTTCAAAAATAACTTAACCATATAAATGTTTGTATATATTTCTATAGTAGTGTAAACTTAGCAGTTAGTTATATTATAATTCAACCTAGGGTCTTAAAATAAAATACCACCTAGTAGTGATTCAAGCAAAAAGTCTTTTTCTCTCATAATCAAATTACTTATTTCGCTCTATGTGTTTTGCCAACTTTTATTGCTGGCATTTTGGTTAGCATCGCTAGTGGCTGACAGAGGGACCCAGGAGAGATGGTGCTAAGTATGGTGGTGGTGGTTTGTAGCGACTAGTCCTTATGTGGGTGTGCATGCTGACCGCAGACAAGGACTTCAGCGCAACAACGGCAATTGAAATTTATGTAGAGCTGCACCACAAGCATAACGGTAACAAGTGCGCCATGACTGTGGCAGAAACGATAAAATGGCATGAAAGTCATTGTCACGGTAAATGATTTAATTTTCTAGGCGCATCTTGTCATTTGAAGTCGTTAAGTTATTTGCTTTGTTCCTGACTTTCAGTTTTATTTATTTTCATTCTTTTTCATTCAGTCTTGCATTTATGCGGATGTTGACGTTGTCGCTGTTGTTAGTTATTTATCTATTTTAATTTTTTATTCTCTGCTGCCGACAGCCATTTCATTATTGTCATTGTGCAAGTTTTCCCCTTCGGTTACAATTGCTGTTGCCATTTTAATCCTTATTGCTGTTTGTTATTTGTTATTTCTCAAAGCGTATCATATCTAACAAGGCTAACAACAGTTAGCGGAAACCACAACAGCTGAAAAGCAAACTGTGGCGTAGACAAGTGGCAAGAGATTTAGGGGAGAGGTTGCGAAAAACATCTGAATGAAGTTCTAACGCCTGTAGAGGCCATCCTTGAAATCTTAATAGCGAATGTTAACTAATTAGTCTATAAGGTAGGTGGAACAAAGCTGTTTCAACTTTAATTTTAATTACAAGTCTGGAAAAAGAATCTCAGTCGAACACAGATTGAATGTTAAACAGATTTACCTAATGCAATAAAAGTAGATTTGTAAAAAAAAACTTTGCTGAGCATATTGGGGTGGATTCCGATCACCATATTTTAGTTGCTGAAAGACCAACCCACTTGGTACTTTCTTCTTCTTTACTGGCATAGAAACCGCTAACGTGGTTATAGCCGAGTTAACAATAGCGCGCCAGTCGTTTCTTCTTTTCGCTAGTTGGCGCCAATTGGAGATCCCAAGAAAGGTCTTCTTCTGCCTCTGCTTCCTTTGGTAGGTCTTTTGAAACTTAAGCGACTATTTATGATTTAGTTTACAGCATAATGATTGTGATCTTCAAATATTGCTGGTATTGGTAAAAGAAAATATTGATGGTTGAAAACCATTGGTTTTTGGCTTAAAACAAAAATTGTTCCAGCTAAACTATATAGAAGCAATTTCAAAGAGGCTGCCGTACTTTAATTGAGTATGAATATATTCAATCAAAAATCATGTACTGTGTATTGAGTACTGAAAGCAAGAAAATTTAACGAAACCATGGTGTTCAATTAATTCTGTCGTTGAAAATAATTATCATACAACACATTACCAAAAATATTTATGGCAGATCATTATTGTCGAGTTGACAGTTTCCAAACTAAACCATGGTACTTGTTGTTCTATTCGCCTTTATTTCTAAAATATATATATTTTTTGCTAACTAATACAACGAGAGTTTTTTCTGGACTTGTGTTTTTTATGAGACAGTCCTTTCTTCGTAGTTGGTCTGTTTGACAGCCGTTACTTGATTTATAAACAGACTTCAATTTCAAATCGACAAATTTATTACCAAAATAATGGACAATGTTTGTGAGGACGATATTTGAAGTAAGATGCATAGACTTTTGTAAAAAATTTCAAAATTGCCAAATCATTAAAAGACCGGATTTCAAGTGATTACGTAGCCAGTCTACCTTGGAACAATAACAGATACAAATACCGAATGAAAGCAATAGCAGACTTTAAATTCCAAAGGTTAACTGTTAAGCGGACAATTCAATCGAGTGCGGTGCAAAGAAGTTGAACTATGGTGGCGCCAATTGGAGATTCTCAGCGAGGACAGATCCTTGACCACTCCTACAATGGAGTGGAGGACTTCCTCTGCTTCTCAGGGTGGGTACTGCGTCGAATACTTTCAGCGCTGGAGGGTTTTCGTCCATTCAGACGACTTGACCTAGTCAGCGAAGCCGGTGAACTATGTCAATGTCGTTGTATATCTCATACAGCTCATCGTTCCATCGAATGCGATATTCGCCGTGGCCAACGCGCAAAGGAAATCGCTGAACCTTTCTCTCGAAAACTCGTAACGTCGACTAATCAGTTGTTGTCATCATCCAAGCCTCCAAGCAGGACCGGAATAATGAGTGACTTATAGAATTCGGTTTTTGTTCGACGAGAGAAGACTTTACCTCTCAAGTGCCTAACTAGTCCGAAGTAGCGCCTGTTGGCAAGAGTTATTCTGCATTGGATTTCCAAGCTGACATTGTTAGTGATGTTTACGTTGGTTCCAAAGTAGATGAAATTATCTACGACTTCAAAGTTATGACTGTCAACAGTGACGTGGGTGCCTAGTCGAGAGTGCGACGACTGCTTGTTTGATGTCAGGAGATATATATACTTATACATTCATATACATATATTGAGAATACTGTTGTTGAGAATTGTTATACCAATATTAAATTATTCTTACTTATGTTTCCTTGAGAATCAGTTGGATGCCCCTAACACTGATTTAATAGTACTATATTAGACAATTGCATAACTGGAGATAACTAGCATGCCAAAGCGGACAGGAAGAAAAAATGGAGCTACTGAAAAATCAACGGCATAACATGGCAATAATTAACGCCACAAGAAAGACAAATTTTTTGCAATTATCCTGCTAGTACAACAACAAAAGCGGAAATGTCGCAATAAAAGAGAAGCACACAGTGAGATGGAAAAAATGAGACAAGCTTCTGATTGCCATGCACACCAACGGTGGTCAACCTAAAAGCGAAACGCAGCAAGACGAAAATGAGCGAAATGGGGCGAATGAGGTGGATGGCAAACGACGACCTTATCGCAGCACTTAATGTTCGGTAATTAAGTTGATGGTTCCATATTTACATTATATTTCCGTTTTGCCTAGTTTGTTTTAGACTTTTTTCTTTTGGGCTGTATCTCTTTTGTTTTTGCTATTTTATGCCATTGGTACAAAGTTTTGCTCGCATTTAGGGTCAAAGACAAGTGTCTGGTGCGTTGATAGTATGCGGGAGGCGGAGGAAATCTCTTCCTTCACTATTACTATTGTTGGCATTTGACGCGCCGCATTTTTTCCTTTTACATTTCCTACCAATTCTTTCTTTTTTCCTTGTTGTTGTGCTTATTTTGTATTTACACTGCTGTCTTTATAACTTTCATACATTTCTTATTTCTTTTAATTTCTTTTGTGTATTTTTTTTTTTTTTTTTTGTTTGCGCTCGCTGCTTTTGTCAAAAGTTATTAAGTTGCATAAAACGGCGAATTACAAAACGCTTTTAATGGTGGAGGAGAACGCATAACGGCGACAAAGGCGACGACGACGGAAGCCACGATGGACGCACAAAAAGAACAGCAGCACCTTGAATAATATGAGAATTTACTTGGTAAGCAAAATGAAGAGGAAAATGAGCATTCCGGTGGGGAAATGGCTGCAACAACATAACACAAACAAATGCAAAACAGCTACAATATGAATAACAAATCATACAGAAGATCAAATGGAGTGAAAGGAGATTGTGAGTCTTCGGCGCTCAACAATGTTACAACAAGCGAAAGTAGATTAAAGTCGTAATTTTTATTCCTAAAATGTTTTTATTGCACGGTGTTTGCCATGTTGAATCTGGTTGGTGGGTTAGAGATTTTGTTTTGAAGCGGGGTTGGTTTTATATTTGCGTGAGTGGAAGTTTAGATTTTTATTAAAGGTTTCTTGCAAAACTCAACCAGTTGCTATGCGTGCGGTATGAAAATTAAGGATATATGCGTTAAGTCGCCGCCGACAGGTGCGAAGGTCTTTCATCTTTGAAACATACAAGCACGTACCCAAATGGACCGCTAAGTTGTTGCACGCACAGTTCGCAGTCTGTGGGGACCCTTATCACTTTCGGAGCCCATTAAAAAGAAGAGTTATTGCAGCTGGCGCATTCACTTATCTATCTGCATAAGCTTTTTATTACACATGATTTTACAATTCCTTTTTTTTCTAGATTATTACACTTGGGTTTCCCCATGGAATACTTCATTATCCGCTGACTTTTAATATCATATCGTTATATAGCCAAAATAACTCAATCTAATGTACTTTTTATTCCAAAATTTAGCTGTGCATAAAAAGTTTTTAATCACCAGATTTTCGTTTTGGTTTTTTGTTGTTGCGCAATTTTATCATATGTCTCTCTTAGGGGGGTGATGAGCGGTAGCATCTTTATTGCAGCATTAAAAGTTTGTAACTGTCTTTAAGCGTGCATTTTAATTAAGCATTTCTTATTAAGTAGGGGCGCATTAAATTGGTATAGATGCTGTAATAAGTATTAAAAAGCTACATCGAAAGCCATTACATATTTTTACCACCGTGTGCAGCAGTCATTATTACGAGTGGAATTTCACTCAATTAAAAATCTTCAATACAAAACTTTACCAGTGGATTCTAAGCAAATTTATTATATTCACCGTCATTCCGATTCTTTATGAGAATTGTTTATCCATTATGTGTTCTAAAGTTGTATCCTTAAAGATACCATCTGATTGGTCTTGATTTATCGCTTGGAACTGCAACTATCAGCCATTATTCTATTGCAGCTCATCATCATTAGATTACTATTGAAGTCTGTTAAATTATGAAAGTTATCGGAATTTGGCGCAGCGGTGTCAAGGGCGCTGGTAAAGGCATTTTTCTCAAAACCACGTTTTCCGAGTTGGTGGAAGTATTAATAAGCTCAAAAATTTTGTAAATGGCATGAAGTTTTTTAGTCGTGGTCATCGAGGTTTGTTCATACGTGATATCAGAATTTGAAAACAGAAGCTTTAAATTCCTGGAAAAGGGAAGTATATTTTCCTATTGGGTATTGTATTTGTTATCAAACATCAACTCCTTTTTTTATTTTCCCTTTTCCCATTATTCCGCTAGAGACATTATTCCATTAGTAGAAAACTTTTCTGGTTTCTCGGCGGAAAATTGCGACAAGTCATTTTCATAGGCTTGTCTTGAAACCAACTTTAGTCCGATGATGCAAGGTCAGGTCTATATGGTTAATGCATCAAAACTTCCCGGTCAAGCTGGTCTAGCGTTGTCCTGGTGGAAGACGAAGCCGTTACTGCTGATTAGTTCTGGCTGTTTTTTTCGATTGCTTGCTTGAATCTCATCAGTTATTGATAGTAAAATGTAGAATCAATCGTTCGACCAGGTTGGAGCAGTTCATACTGAATTATTCTTTCCAATCGCTCCAAACACTCAGCATAACCTTCCTGGCGACTATTTGTTGAGTTTCACTTATCTTGGACAATTATTTTTCTCCAACATTATTGTTGTATTTCATCCACTTTTCGTCTAGTTTTACCATTCGATTCAGAAATGGTTCGATTTCATTTCGTTTCAACCGAGAATCGCAGTTAACATCGGTTCATTAAATTTTTCATACACAATTCATGTGGTAACCAAACATCAAGCTTATTTTTGTAGCCTGCCTTTATTAAATGGTTCAAAACCGTTTGATTGTGAATGTTAAGTACTTTAGCGATGTCATGGCTGCTTATGTGACAGTCCTGGTCAATCTTTTCCCTAATTTCATCGTATTTTTCAACGATAGGTCAGCCAGAGCCATTTTTCACATCGAAATTTCCAGAACGGAAGCCAGCTAACCATGTTATACTACACAAACTGATACAGCATCATCTCCATAAACTTCACAAATTTCATTGGTAGCTTGCGTGACATTCTTCCCTTTTTTATACAAAATTTATCGAGTTTCTCCATTATTTTCACTCATTTTTGAACAGCTGTAACTTTTATTCAACTTTCCCGAATTTAGTGTTTTTTGGTTTGCTTAAAATCTCGCCTTACCAATAAACACAATGTAATTGGTAGCACTGGAGATATACGACAGCTACGACATCTATTGGCAATACACAAAAAGGTTTTTTCGACTACCCAATATATTGGCGACTCGAAGCCTTAGCGCTCGATTTGCTAAAGTGATAACATTTGTAGAATTCAAACTTTGCATCTTCAAAACCTTTTGATCTTAATCATGTTTGCCAAAGAATATGTGCACACTGTTACTCCTTTTTTGTTGAGTGTACAGTGTAGGCGCATTTCTGAAATATCGGTTGTGCTGGTAACATATGATTTAGTTGTCTGATCTGATCTATACCGACAAATGAGTAAACGAATAGAGATGCATCTATGTATATATTAAATTTTATTCGGTTGTCTCAAAAACCGAGGAATACATTTTTATAATCCTTGAAAAACAGGTCGCTTTAAAACTCGCTGGCTTGAAACCTATTTTATACCCAAAGCTGCTTGGGCAAATTCTTCAAAATGATCCACATAATATTTTACGTATATATGATTTGATTTAAAAAGAATTAAGTAAGTTTCAAGTGGAATATCTTCCGATGTTGGTAAAACTTGAAATTGAACTTAAAATAATCGCGATGGTCTCATCCATTATTCCGAATTTTATTAAGATCCATAACCGATAGATGCGATATAAGTGATTCCCATTTTCACACAAGGCTATGTTGTGACTATATTATTACCATAATGAAATTCTCTCGGAATCTTAATAATATAACTCTCAGATTGACCTTTCATATTCTCTGGGGTTCACACACATACGATATCTGGTTCGTGTAAAGCTATGGTCCGATTTTCAAAATTTATGGAAGTGAAATGAAATAGTACTATCCCACAGACAATATTTGTGCCAAGTTTTAGCTATATTTAGTGCTATTTTTAAACACAATACACTCAGTTGTACAGGCGGCCAAACAGCCAACCTGGATTTCAACTAGTCTCGGCATCGTATCTATTTATATTTTTTTAATTGTATTTATCTCGTTTAGTTTTTGGTAATAAAAACCGTTAGGTGAACCAAACTATTATAACTGTAACGTCATGTAGCGAGATTATAAAAATGTTAAGTTAAAATTCAATTTTAATAATTATGTGAAAACGTGTAATCGGATCTGGTTTGCAATCCTGTTTGATATCATATGAACTTATACGTTAGGGCATAGACTCATTTGGCTTCATTACTACATGTTTATTCAGGTCTGAGTTATTTATTATGAATTGAACTTAATTAACTTAGATGAGATATAAGTATGTATATTATAGATATTAAGCAAAAAGGACGACTTAATACATTAGGTTTATGAGAAAAAACCAACCGAATTGTACAAAGTCCTTATATTATTTGACTTCCGTTTTTTTGCTCTTTACTCAATGACTTATAAAAACATTACAGTGATCGGCTTTAGTTCAAATATGCGCCGTTTCGTTCAATAATCTGTTTCCATCTAGACGGCAACTTTATAATACCCCCTCGTAGAAGCGAATTATTTGCGAAGAACTCGGACGGCCACTTTTCACAAGCCTCTTTTGAGTTCAGCTTTACATCAACGAAATCGTTCGCCATGGACAGGAACAGGTAGTAATCAATTGGCGCGATGTCCGGGCTACATCGTGGATGCCATAAAACTTCCCATCCGAACTCCTGTAATTTCTGACGGGTCATCAACGAAGTGTGTGGTCTGGCGTTGTCCTGGTGGAATACTACACCCTTCCTGTTGACCAATTCTGGACGCTTCTGGTCGATCGTCTGCTTTTAAGCGTCTGGTCATACATATGGGAGCAGCTCATAGTGGATGAGTATATAGCAAAACATTTTTCCGTTTTCGCTTGATATTGTCGTATGTGATCAATTTTTCGTTGTCAGTCACCATCCGCTTCAAAAATGGGTTGAGTTCGTTCCGTTTCAGCAGCATATGGCAGGCGTTGATTCGGTCCAGAAGGTTTTTTTGCGTCAAATCATGCGGCGCCCAAACAGCAAGCTTTTTTATGTATCCAGCCTTCTGCAGATGGTTTAAAATGGTTTGGTGCCACGAGATGCCACATGCCAGTCTAACTCGATGTTTTCCATGATTCGGTCGGTATTCGTCGTCACAGGTCATTCCTCCGCAGTTTGAAGCGATAGAATGCCATCCCCCAAAACACCATTAATCTCACTTAACGTTTCTCTATCAGATTTGGTTGTAACGAACGAAAACTTTAAACTAACGCAAATTTCGGCATTAGTGAACTCGTACAACTCGTACTAACACACGTTGAACGCAATATACAAACTTATATGGATGTTCGGTAATTAATATTATCAGAAAAAGATTATCGCCGTATTTCACAGAATGGCAGAAATTTTAGGAAAAAAAGTCTGTCAAAGCCATGTATGTATACGATTTCAACTAAACATGTCAGGACGTTTGTCTAATTTCGACACTGGCTTTTATGAAATTTATTGTTTTTAATGTAATTAAATAGTGTTAAATGGCTTTGCGAGTATCCCTTTAAAAATAAAATTTCTGCAAACTTTTTTGTTGCTAATATGAATGTTATTTTTTTCTTGTTTTCCTTTGCAAAGTTCTCTTGTTCTGCTTGTACAACAAAATATTTTTAGGAAAAAATATTAATATTGTAAAATAGCCAGGGAGAAACCAAAAGCGAGTAAAGGTGCTGTAGTGCAAATACAGGTATAAACGTATAACGAAGTTCTTGGAATAACTCCAACTAAAAGCGGAAGTCGTAGCAAAATATTGGAAATGCATAAAGTACAAATAGCGAAGGAAGAATACTGATTTTATTTATGTGTACAGTAACACATGCAAATAATGGTACCAATTTAGGTATAAAAACAAAAAGTAAATATGAAATAAATAAAAAAAAAAGTAAAAGTCTGATAGTACTAGAGAATTACGAAACAATTGTAAATTTCCTCAAAAAGAAACAAATTGTTAAGCTAATATTTAGTACAAATTTCTCGAATTACATACATATATAAATGTGCATAGTTTTTCTTCGACAAAGTAAACCTGCTATTTGTTAATACTTTATTATATTGGAGTGTACAAATTTCAGATTGTTCTCTTGAAAACTCAGGAACTTTTTCTTCTTTGGCACTACAAGCTTGGGTCGGTTTGGGCCGAGAACACAAAACTCAAAACTTCGAAAGTTGCTCTACCTTTTCCACCTCTCGTAAATGTGCAGAGAGTCCGCTGCATTTATGAGGTTTTGGTCTAACCAGCGCATTCATTGGATTTATAAGTACTTAACTAGTACTCGTACATGTCGCCGTAGAGGTCCCACAGTTTCTTTTCTCAGATATTTATCGCTCATGCGGATAGCTACAAAGAACGTGCGGAGAACAGTTCTCTTGAATGTTGGAAGTGCTGCTTCATTTTGGTTTGTCATCCTTGGTGTTTACGTGTCATATAATAGAAGTAGAACGATGAGAGAGTTATGAAGAGTAATATTTTTTACCAAGAGAGCGATCTTTTTCACAACCGATCTGATCACAAAGTAGCACTTGTTGGCAAGAGCTATTCTGCGCTTGATCTTCAGTAATAGATTGTTGTTGGAACTTACGCTGGTTCTTAAGTATATAAAGTTCCTCACTTTTTCAGATTTGTTGCTCCTAAAAGAGAAGTAGTTCCCACGACAGGAGGAATCTTTGTGTGTGGTCTCCAGGTATTTTGTTTTTCCCCTGCTTGCACCAAGTTCAAACTCTTTCGCTTTTTTTAGACTGAAAAAGATCTATGATTTTATGATCTATATTGTCAACATCATCTTTATACCTCAGTAAAATTGTACTTTTACCTTTTGCAGCACTATATTGAATTCTAGATTTCCAGAGTTTTCACACAAAAAAAAAAAAAAAAAAAATCGCTTTACTATAATCTACAATTTTTTTTATATTAATCTACCTTATTGGACTAATTTAATTAAAGTATCTGTATATCCATTCGTAAGCCTTCTAGACTGAACTAGCTCTAATCAGCTTTGATGGCGTCATATTGGTAAACACATAAGAACTATTTGGTTATCACGAATTCAATTGCGGCATAAAAATAAAGTTCGTTTAATAGATCTAAGTAAATTGAATAACTTGATAAGTTTCTTGAAGAAAGCTTTTTTAATTTAGAGTTTACAATTAAAGACTTTGAACTCTATATACGGATATCATTGCTTGTGCGAATGACTGTGCATTATATCGGTATATGTGGTTTGGGAAATGCAAAAGCATAATAACATTAGCAAAAGTAAATGCAGCAATAAAGCAAAATCTGAAAACAATCTCTCAGTAATACACATACGAGTGGTGGCGGAGGTGGTGGTAGCGCCAACAGAAGCATTTCCGTCAACAGCTGTACACTGCTGGATGCTGCCTGCTGATTGGCATTTATTTCCAAGGCAATCCCCCACTCTAGCTGCGTGCTGCGCACATGCTACTCCGCCTGTTTTGTACACGTTGCTATGGTGTACCGGTAAGCTTATGCGCCTAGCTGTATATGTGTGTGTGGCAGTGTGCATTATAGTGTATGCATATATTTACAGCAACATTCAGCCGCAAGCTAATGATGTGAAACTCTTCAACTTCTTTCAGCTACACTTGCTGGTTGGTAATAGAAAATTGTATTATAATTCCATTGCAATCGATTTATATGCCCGGTAACAAGCAACAACACCCAGGCACAAACAAGAATAAGTTAGCTGAAAGTGTGGCAAGCGGAAAACAAGTAATGTGCATATTTATCCTTACAAACATTTTCATTCATTATAGTTTTGATAACTTAGCAGATATTTTTGTTTTATTTTCTGCTTCGCATTTATGAGCATTTCTTATGCTACAGAAACTCCCAAGAATTTTCTACTTTTCTATTGTTTCCATCATTTACCGTTCATAAATAGGTGTGTGTGTATATGTAGGAGTTGTAGATCTACTTTTATGATCCATAATAAGATTTCTTAGCGGAAAAATAGAGTAGTGTTTAACTAATCAACCACAGTTGCAGAGTCCGAAGCGTACATCTCGTATTATACTCCGCTGTACTCGTAAATTCATTCAGGGTTCATTTCTGTACTATTTTCTACGTCGTAGTCAGAGTCTTGTATATTCCATCTCTTAGTAGCATACAATACTTTATTTTCTTATAGCTTTAGTCGAATCAAGTGGAAATTCCGGCATAAACTTCATTACGAAATGCATTATATCATAATTCCATAGAAGTAAAGTAATCGCATAGCTTGTTTACCAATACTTTCTGTTACACAACATGCATAATATTCTCGGAACATTTCTTGTGTATTATAACACTGATTGCAGTAACAACTCATATTCAACATACCATATCAAAAAGCATATACCTTGTAAAAATGTGACGAGTTCGGAATGACTCCACTATTAGTCGCAAAAGAACATGTGAGTAATAGCATGTCTGATATTTTTATGAGCTCTGCGAGCTATAGAAATAGTAATCATAATCTTTTTTACCAGAAGTAATAAAAACAATTCTCAATTGCCTACTCAGTCCAAAGTAGTTCCTTCCAAGATAGACGAAGTTATTATTAATGTGAAAAATGACGTGGTTGTTGAGTGGCGAGTGTCCGGCTGTTTGTTTGATGACAGGAGATACTTCGTCTTGCACTTGTTCATTACCAGACCAATTGCATCATTATCCAGTCAAGAAAAAACAGAGCTGACAGTGCGAATGTTGAGGTCAATGATATTTATATCATCGGCACACGCCAGTAGCTGTATACTCTTATAGAATAAGGTATAGTTTTGCGGGGATACCAAATTCAGGCAGCTTTGAAATCGACGAAGAGATGGTGAGTCGATTCCATTTTCACAGTTATTTTGTTTCTTAGATTTGGTGCACGGTTAATATCTGGTCAGTTGTTGATTTCCCATGCCTTAATCCACATCTTTCAAACAGTACGCTTATATGCGATATTATGGATGCTTATCCCATGGCAGTTGGCGCAGATTGTGGGATCTCTCTTTTTGTGGACTGAGCAGAGCGCTCTTAAATTCTAATCGTTGAGCATTAGGGTGATTCAAAAAAAAAAGTATTTTTTTTTTCGTTTAGTACTCTGAAAAATGGGTTTCTATACACCTTTAAGGAAGCCTCTCCACGAATGAGTTCTTAATTATAACAACTTTCTATTTTTTCTTATAACAATACAGAAAACTTTATATCTCGCTTCCAACTACTTGTAAAAACATCTTGTTCCTTAGGTTTTGTAGGAATTTGAATGTTAAGATGGGTAAGTGCTATTCGAACTTTTTCAAGCGCTGCATACTCCCCCATTTTGCTCTGGTGCGTTTCACTTCCCTCTTCAACTCTCGGTATCTATCACATCCCTCAGGTGTTGTGGTCGATTGTAACGTTGCGAGGTAGGCAGTCTGCTTTCTCCTCGTCGTACCAGCTGTTCTTTTGCGTTTTCGGAACCAAAGGTTTCGGTTGAAGCTACACTTGTTGACGAGTGCTCTCAGAGTGCAGGTGTGCAAGTCGAATAGTAAATCGTTCGGCTGCCTGTTGTGATTGCAGCTTCTCGACGTCGAACTGTCATTGGGTTTGTGGACGTGATTTTTTTGCTGCACAGAGGCGGGTGTGAATCTTGGGTGCAACAGGGTAGTGGTCCGGGTCGATGTTAGGACCTCGGAGCGTACGCACGTCTAGAGAACCATCTATCACAACATGATCAATCTGGTTGGTGGCTTTTCAATCCGGAGACAGCTAGTTAGCTTGAGGTATTTCCATGTACTGGAATCTAGTACTACAGATAACCATATTTCGGCCCTCGCCGAAGTTGAAGCTAATAACCCATTAGAGGATCTTTCCTCGTGAATGCTGAATTTACCAACTGTTGCGCCAAAGGTACCTTCTTTGCCCACTCTGACGTTAAAGTCGCCAAGCCCGATTTTGACATCGTAATGGCGCAACTCTAATAGGTGTGCTCCCAGCGGTCTTAGATGGCCTTTTTCATTGGATGCTTATTTTTACATGTCCCAAATCCAAAGCACAACCCGGAAGGGTTGTTTCACCTTCTTACTTTAGCTCGTCTTCAAACGGATATCCTTAGGTTGTCCAAAGGATACTTGGTCAAAGACTGATAGACGTGACCTGGTTGAGCTATATGTAAGTGAGTCGCTTTTGGCCACTCACAGGGGAATGGCGATTAGAGAACTTTCCTCACTTACGTGAACTTCTACAAATGACTCCATCCTCCCAAGTTTTATGACATTATATTAGTTGCTTCTTGATTTGTACATTGGACGGGGAAGATTCAGATGGATTTAAAAATTATGTGCACTGTTACATAACAATGTGAGAAGAATAAATTATATGAGATATGTGTCTTTACTCCGACACCTATAAAGCTTTCTTGTAGCCCCTCGGGTGTAAATATTTATGTCTCTGTTGTGTTCAATTATAGATTTACTAAACTTTTAGTAGTTTTTAACGGTATCGTTATATGGAAAGATGTCTTCCAGTTTTGCAGTGTCAGTAGAAGTGCTTAAAGGGTTTTCCCTGAGCGAATTTAATTTTTGGAATTTGAGTGGGGTGGGACCACGACCACGTTTTCAAAATTTTTAGCTCATATTGGATGTTGTAAATATTTGTCTAAGAGCGTTATGTGGGCGTGGTACATGTGTACCAAGCTTAAGATATATTAATTTTTGCTCAAGTTGCAGCTGCCACAGACGAACAGACACGCACTCCAATTTGAACTCGTCTCTTAATCGTGATCATTTATATACGTTACATTCTTTTATGACTCTCGTAGTTGACTACACTTTATATAATATATATTCTTATCAGACTAATTCATTTCTCATTGTAACCTGGAGATATGTGTTGGTAACTAATTATTTACTCTCTTTACTCTTTGTTTACACTCTTTAAAAAATACTCGCCCAATTTCTTGCAGGGTGTTTACATAAAAAGTTTTAGTATTGAGTTAAGAATATCCAATCAGTTTAATTAACCACATGCGTTCTTAACATGTGTAAGTAATAACTCATATCTGCAAACGTAATGTCAGCACTTGCTAAATTTACTGATGCAATAACTAATTACTTTCGATTATTAGATGATTCTTCAGAATGACTGACAGCACATATAAGTGAAACAAACAATGATGAACAAGAACAATGAAAACGCACCCTACAAAACTCTAAGTAGTAGCACAAAGACACTTCCCTTCACGTAGCCTTCTAACGATCGAATTTTATGTTTAGTCACTAAAATAATATTTTTGTACTATTTAAAATTATTTTCGAATACTGTTAGTTTATGTTATGGATGTTATTATAGGAAAAGGCAAGAGGAATACATGCAACAAAGGTCGGACTAGATTGCAAAGGAGAATGTAGCAGTCACTGGAAGAAGATAAAGTAGAAGTATTGCAACATTTTATCTATAAATATATTTAAGATATTAGGATACATACTATGAATTGTTAGTTTCTGTACAAAATAATATAAAAGAAGTGTTTTTATAACATAGCACCCCACATTGGCCTGCGAAAATGGTTCTCCTCAATGAGTTTAGAACTCTCGGAGCAAAAGACTGAAGTCTTGCTCATAAGTACAAGAAAAGTGGAGGAAAGTATATCTCTCACCATAGGTTAGTGCCAGATTCATTCACAGATGCACCTGAAATATTTGGGAGTAACAGTAGGCTCAAGGCTCAAATTTAAGGACCACCTAGAATACACTGCAGGTAAAGCGAATAAAATCCTGAATGCCTTATCAAGAATGATGGCAAATTAAGGCTGCGTGCGTTCCAGCCGGCGTTTTTTACTGGCAAAGGTAATGAGATCGGTTGTATTATATGCGGCTCCAGAATGGATCCAGGCGCTAGGCATCAAAGCATATGCTAGACAAATAAGCACAGTGCACAGGCAGTCGGCACTACGGGTTATAAGTGCTTTCCGAACAGTTTCAAGCGATGCTGCTGAAGTACTAGCCAGTATGATGCCCATTGACATCCAGGGTGACGAATAAGAGCGAGTGTACAAACTATCGGAGCCAACTACAGGATCCAAAACAAGAGAGAGTGAAAAGCTTAACTATGTGGCAGCAGCGTTGGCAAACCTCACTCAAAGGACGGTGGACCTACAGACTCATACCGGATATCCATTCCTGGATCGACAGACGACAGACGACATGGAGACCTGGATTTCCACCTAACCCAAATATTAAGTGGGCATGGGTGCTTTAGAAGCTATCTATACAGATTCCAGCACGACATTAGCAAGAATTGTCCGTCGTGCTCAGATTGCTGTGAAGACTCTGAGCATGTTTTATTTTATTGCCCGCGCTTTATAAGTGCAAGGGAAAAACTAAAAACTGCACTCGGTGGTAATTTTAGGGTGGAAAATTTGACAACACTCATGTGTCAGTCCACTGAGAACTGGAGAGCTGTCATGACAAAACTGAGGCATATAGAGCAGAGTAGGCGTCCGTCAGTCCGTGCCATAGAAGAGCTTTAAATGCCTTATCACTCCCACGCTTTTGATGCTTCCCCCTACTTAAAAAAAAGAAGAAAAAAACTCACCACTGACACGCAACATTCACCACATTACGCTTACAACCCTTTACACTACTCACGAGAGCAGCACACATCGACACCTACACACACCTTCACCAATGACAGTCACACCATCCTACTCTTCACCAACGTGGATAAAGAAGGACCGATTACCAGATTCAATCCAGTTCGTTCTACGACACTACCAGTGATCGGTAATACCTTTTCACGTCCCGCTGCTATCTGCCGTCATCTTTTGCTAAAACCAACCGAGTGTTTAAAATATTGTACTTAAAATCCGTGCATTATATTTTCAACGGATTGAATAAAGGTTTTTGTGAAAATATCCACTCTGTTAGGTATTTGATTCCTTTTTTTACTCTTATTGGTGAAGTGAAAAAATAAAAGGTAAGTGCACTACTATAATAGTGCTATTTCTATATTATCACCCATTTGTTCGATTCGATTTTCAAATCAATAAAAAAGCTTTTTTTTTCTCTGTATATAATGCTCTTGGTTGATGACAAAAATATGAGCCTATTTGATATACATACTGAGTCACTCCTTATTTTTTAGTAATCTTTAGTTGTAGTGAGTGTAACTTTATATTCGCATCCGCTGACAAGTTCGGCTACATGTGACTTAGCTTTCTCCGGCTTTCACTCTTAAGCTTAGTATCCAACTCTCAAGAAATGTAAAAACTTCATATAAAAAAAAAAACGCTTAAGAAACGGTCAAGTAACTTTCCTGCGATACATTTACTTGCAGTTGCAGCTCTAAAGAAATCTAGTATTAATTTTTAATATATTTTTCTAATAAAATGCGAATATGGCAAACTTGGTTTTGCGAAGAAACATGAAATCAACAATTGTTTCTTGAAGGAAATTCAAAGTAATCGTTAAATTTATCCGAAATTAGTTAAATTCATTATTATGAAGTATGTATATTTCTTTTTGAATTGTTGTATATAACTTACCAATCATCAACAACATTCCTTAAATCGCAACGAGAAAATGTATTTTCTCTCTTGCTCTTCTATTGTGGATCATTCACAATGCGTAACCAGCTTGAAGAAATAACGTATTTATTTCTTGAGCGATTACTTGAGAGCTGGATACTAACCTTTAACAGCAATATGTGTGAAGATTCCGAAAAGCCTTGCTACCGTCTGAAAGCAAATATATTCTCCTTGAAACTTTATCCCTAAAGTAGAGTAATATGAAGTTTGCCACTAAGTTTGTTACATCCAGAAGGGAACGTCGGATACACATATGATCTGTCCATACATTTATATATAAGTACTCGAACTAGTCATTAATATTTTGAGAAGTCGATCCGAGATTTTTTTTCAAGCTCTTTTTTCCTCAAGAAGCTGCACATATGTCGGAAGTCGAGAGTGCGAGTCCACTGTAGAAGGCTACAATCTCCGAACAATTTGATCTGATCACACGTCTACAGTATTTAGGTGCCAATCAAATTTACACACATGAAAATTCAAGAGTAAAATTCAAGAGTAAAGGTTATTTACTTCTTTTATTATCTATTAGAACTAGCAAAGCGTTTTTCTTTGAATGTTAATACTTGGGCAGTTACGTTTTCATATTTAGTTATTCTTATTGTTGCAATAAGAAATACACCTGTGAAGGGTATTATAACTGCGAAACAGCCGAACGTGTTTTCGGTTTGTTTTACAGACTAAAGCCACAATATCTAGACACTGGCTCCTTCAGCAAGAGAAACTGGTTTATATTATGCTATTAAGTGCAACAGAGTAAGTGCTGCTGGACATTCTGAAAAGGATGAGGGAACTTGCTGTTGCTCACAGCTTTATATGACAACGGCATTTCAAATCGAGTTTAGCTTGATGTTTGTAATAAATTGATCGTTTTAAAGAGAACCAAAACCGATTAAAGGAAAAAATATTTGTCTTGTATTGTAAACTTCTCCTCATCACTTAAGCGGTTTCAGTGGTAAAAACTTACACAGAATTGTAGAGGTACATAATTTAAGCATCTTTAGACCGCAATAAACACAAATAGCTTTGAACTGCTGATGGTAAACTTGCTTTTGATAGAAAAAGCATGCCTTTTAATTTATTTTTATTTTCGCACCGCTCATTTTAACTGTAGGGTGTAAGAAACTCTCAAACAAAACGTCTATTTAAATGTTGCGACGTGCCAACAACAATAGGAATTTCCACAATAAATTATTCGTACACTCGTAGACGACGAGTCTAAGCACTTCTTTATACAAATACACTACGCAACACACTTAAGAGCTTAATATGACACAAATACTCATATTTATTGTTGTTGTCTTTTTATTTTTGTTTCGAGCATTTCAGCAACCTCTAACCGCAAAAAGCACCGACTACATAATAACAACACACATCCCAATTTAATGATTGCGATATAAACACACATGCCGACATAGGTGCCGACAAAGGTAAAAATATATATGTACGCATAGTATGTGCCTTGAAACACACACGATTTCCTAAAGAATGCGTGTGCTCTTTTAAAATGAGAAATATGAGCGCATTTGAGTATGACAGATAAGGATTTCACTGTCACAAAACATTTATTTGAAGTTAAATGTGAATAAGCACAGGTGTCTGCCCAAATGGTGGTGACCGTCTAACTTGAGCACACTTAAGAGCCGCCACTTAGCACTTGATTGCCACAGCGTCAAAATAACTACTGCCACCAAAAAGGATGTGGTATACAAACAAACAGTAAAGGTGTTGGGGGTATGTGTTTGTACACTATTTGAATAATATCGCAGTAAACAGAATGTACAACAACGTCCTTGAGTTCGTTTACAATAAAACCAAACGTTATCAGAACACCAAAATGGTATTTTTGGTTGTCACAGTTGCTTGCCACCTAATTGGCCCACAGTGATGTATGCAATATTATAAATATGTGTGTCTTCCTAAACGCTTACGCATTCAGCACTTTTTCCCCTGTTGAAGTATACATATATACGTATATGTATTTGAATCAAGGATGACAAGCACGCATACACACAGTTAAATACAAATATTCGTGTATGTACGAGGGCGATCCGCCAATAACGAATGGCGCCACAGAAGTTTTCTAACATGTACCACATTCTCATATACGATTACCCTTAAAATTTCAACCAAGTCGGAGTCGTCATTTTGTTTTGACGATCTCGGAAAACGTAGAATGGAGAAAGGACAATACGGTCGGCGATTCGATGCTTGTTTTTGAAAGGGAAAATTAGCTATGTTGGGTTCAATAAGTGTTCCCAAAGCTGCACTTGGACTACTATGTATATACAGAACTTTGTGAAGACTTGAAATATAAGACCTAAATTCATTACAAATCTGCTTAGGCAGTATATTTCTATTCGCATAAGTTCAGCAGGATATCTGAATGTTAAGCCTTCATTTCGCAATGACGGGACGCTCAAGAAGAAAATGTTATTTGTACCTAGTCTTTTGTTAAACAGCCTCTACAACTATTCGATAGGGCAATGACCCTATCACTATGGAAAGCCGTGCCTTACTAAGAGCGAAGAGCTTACCGGATTTTTGGAAAACTACCATGGGCCAAAAACAATTTGCTCCGCAGGTTGACTACCGCGAAGCCCAGCTATCCAGTAGTAGAGCGCACAAAAGAAGCAGAAAATCGGAAGATTTACTTATAGCAGGACTTGGGTGGCTTTCAGTGAGCTCAATGCTTTTATCGCCGTCCTGCAATAAGAGTGGATAGTCGCTTTTCCGAAGGAGTAGATTTACCGCGACCTTATTGGCAGTAACTTCAGCCTGAAAAACGCTGCAGTAATCAGGAAGTATAAACTTTATATTGATATTGGACGAATTAGAGCAAAAAAGCCTCTGTAAGATATTCGAAACGATTATCTCAATCCCATTGTGGTCTATAGAGAATATCTTCAAAAAAAGGATTTGAGATAATTGGATCGTTACTCAATAACTACAGTGGAGACTATGTTGAGAAAATATTATTTTTTTCAGTTTCTATTGTGTTATGTATGTTATTTATTCTTATTGTTGTTTATTCTATTTATATGTATTGAACCTTCCTCATATATGAAATGTCTAAGCGTTTGCTCAGCCATTAAAGTAGCGCCGACAAAATGGAGACAATACATATGTTTACACCTTAAACGTAATTTATTTCTTTTCGGTTTATAACAAACAAAAAAATATATTTTATGGTATAACCCTTTTGTTCGCACGCAAGTATGTCCTTTTTAAAAATAAATGTAGGGAGGGTTTTACAAAAGTAGAGCGTGTTTGTTAATACTGGAGCCTATAGGTAAGTAGTAGTAAAAGTGGCAAAATGATTAATGTTTCTAAACAAACGAGTCGTGGGCTACACTTCAATACATACGAGTACACAGAAATATAGTATATATGTACACATACACATTTAAATATGTATGCAAATTCTTGCTGGTAAATCTAACTGCTGGCGCGTTTATACGCAATATTTGCACCTTGAAACACGCAAATCCCACGCTCCGTTCTATTATTTTATACACTTTTGGCACTCTCCACTATTGTCAACATTTTTTCTTCGTTGAACGTTTGCGTTCTTGAATGAATTCGCAGTCAGTTTGGCTGGGATCCATTTTTTGTTTTTATTTTTTTTTTTTGGTTCGTTTTGATATTATTACTATAAATGTATATTTTTCTTTATTTTTCACAACTATGAGAGCGAATGAATGGACAGACATAAATTGAATGCTATTGCTGAAGTATTATATCGAAAAAAGTTTGGCATTAAGGTATCACATTGGCATAAATAACAGTTACAGTCTCGTATTTGAGTACTTTACTAAATTACATGAATAAAATAAGTTAGATAAATGTCAAAAATATGTGAAATATTAAGGGGTTTCCTCGAGTAAAAAACAGCCTCTTTCAACAATTTTTCTCTCTCTTGCAAGAAATTAAATAATTTATTCGAATTTTTTGCTGTTATAAATATACACAAAGAAATTCTGAAATTTTTGGAAAAAATATTTTAATCTCGGCCATTGCAAAAAAGATGTGAAAAATACGTGTTCCAATTAAAATCTTAACTTAGAACTTGAGCGCAGGATAAAAGGGATAACCTTAAAATATCGAAATTCAAAATGCCGACCCATCAAAATACCGACAAATCGAAACATTTGGACTGTCGGGATTCTAAATTTCGAGATTTTGACTGTCGGCATTACGTTACACACCCAAACATAAATGATCAGGATGACAAGAAAAGTTGAAATCCTGGTGACTGTCTGTCTGTTCGTCTGCGCAAAGTGTAACTTCAGTGAAAATTGAGTAAGAAGCAGTAGCAAGGGTACCTCTAGGAAACATTTTTTGGTAAAATGGGCCCGCCTTCTAATAAATTTAATTATAAAGTTATAAAAACAAAATTTAGTGAGCGCAAATACAATAAGAAATCTAGCCGCAGGTATGAAAAAAAAAAAGAAATCGTTAGATAACTACACTCACATATGTCGGCACCTGACCAACCGATTTCGACAAAATTTAGTGCGAGGAATTTTTCTTATATTCTAATGTAATACTATGAAAATAGGCGAAATCGGACCATAACCACGCCTACTTCCAATATAAAACATTTTAAACCCCATTTGATTTTTCTTTCCCACCACTTAAATCTGGTAGTAAATAATGTAACGGAATAAAATTTTGAAGTAATAATTCCCTTAAAGTATGGCAGCTTTTAACTAAAAATTGTCCAAATGCAACCAAAACTGTTCAAACCCCTAGATACTAATATTATAATATTTGCCTGAGCCCCCATATACTTAGTATCAAGTTTTTTGAACTTCCGGTTGACTTTTTGGTGTATATTTCGACCAACATTTCTCAATGAAAATTGGAGAGCGTATTCTACTCATAATAGTGTATGTTTGGGTCTAAAATAGAGAAATTTAAGCGAAAACTAGACATAGCGCCTTTGAACTAATATCAGGATTTTCGAACATCCGCCTGATTTTATTCTATGTGATTGGTTTTTTAGTATGCGGTACTCAAAAAAAATAGATGAAATCAGTTCGATAGTACCAGTACTTTCATGTACTGCCTATAATAGTTTTCATTTTTCTAACAAACCTTATGCCGAATATGTGGGTTAGTTTATGTGTTATATTTAGTACATATATATAAAATTGCAATGGCATTTACTTAAGAGTTTCAATAGTCCTCGTTAAACAATTTTCATACACATATTATATAATCGCTACGAATAAAAATAATTCGCTTGATATACCCGCATTCTGACTATTCGCCTCTTGCTCGTTTTACCTGCCCTTTTTCTATGAACCTAAGGCGCATAATTTTGCAAATTACAAATGAGATTAAAACGATTGTTTTACCCGAGCGATGCCCGCCGCAAACCGGTCAAATGTTTTACTACTTACTGGGGCTGTTCAGATTACGCTAACAGCAGCTATGTCAACAACTGCTTAACCACCTTGGAACTTAGAAATATTTACTTGAAACTCATTTGTGACTGTGGTAGGAAAGTTTCTTTTCTTTCAATTTACTTTCGTACTACAACTTTTCGACTTTTCGCTTTAGAAACTTAAATGCCAAATTGCTTAGGCAAAGTTGAGTCAGCACCAGAGTTCACAAAAAAAAAAAAAAATGAAATGTCACATTAAAGAGCCTTCAACAAAGCATTCCGTATGCCGGCATTTTTAGTCTTTTTCGCCTGTTGCCACGTATCAGACGGCAGACCAGTCACCAGTTTGCGACTGTCAGCGTCTTCCAGCGAACTGCTGCTTTCTTCTGTACGAGTGCATTTCCAACATCCGACGGGCATCATATTTTTCAGTAAAATTGCTGAAGCTAATCTGGCCTAGCAGCATATCCTTAGATGAATGCAAGGGAACAGGAAGTGACGGCGAACGAGAGGATTTGGGTTGCTGAAAGCAAAAATCTCTTTTCACCTGAATGCATCAGGATAATAGTTGCTATTGCATATTATGCAGCTCTACATGCAAATGTATATGTGGGTGTCTTGGTAGCCAGCCTGGGCCAACTCACCTCGGTGGCATTTGACTTTTCTACAATAAATCAATTTAAATCTACTTGCTGTAGTAGTAGAACGTAAATCCGTTTGCTGAAAAGTAGAAAATGTGAAATGTGAACAGTTGAAATCAGGTTTGATAATCCATAAAGCGATTTAGCTCGACTTTTACTGCTCCCACAGCTCCTGCCATAGTCCTCTTGTTCACCTGTTTCATGCTTTGTTGGTGCTGCAATTTTTACTTCGAATTTATCTTGAAAACATTTCCCGCTACTACAATATTTTCAGGCGCTTTGGGCATAAGTTATATGCATAGATATACATATTTATTATATATATATATATATATATATATGGTATATTTATTATATTTTTCGTTGTTCAGCCAGCCAGTCAACCAGCTAGCACTGCCAGTCGCATACGATCAGGTATTTGCCTTATTGTGCCTGAGCAGTAGGCCACATACATACACATAGCCATTTTTATTAAGTAACAAGATTTACTTATACTTCCATTGAGTGGCTGTGTGTGTCTGCTAGTTCTTATGTATTGTAGCTCCTCTTAGGCATTATATGGCAGTTATAGTAATATTGCAAAATCGCCCGCTTAGCCGGGATTGCCTGAATGATATTTTGTGATTTTTGGTTTCACTTTGATAATCACGAATTTGCGTAGCGAGCTGTAACCACAATGTAAAGTAGTCGCATATTAGCAGACATAAAAATGCTGTAGTACATAGAAATACTTATTATCAGCACTCCTCGCTGTGCAGGTCATCAGCTGAATATTAATATCGTTACCTAAGTGGAGATTTGATCGCTGAAATGATGTTGCAAATATTTAAATTGAATAGGATAAGCCTAATTGAACCAGAGTACTACGGAGTTCAAAAGTGGAAATGCTTTCAAAAATAAAACAACAATGTGGAGGTCAGCACGTCTTGGCGCAAACGTTAATGTACAAGGAAATATGTACATATATTATATGTAAGAAGTTAGATACAAATATTGTAATAACACCATGTTTAAACGAAGGTGGGGGTTCTTTGGGCACAGGGCTTTTAGAACCGACCAATGGAAAAATGAAATAAAATCTCAGCATTTTAACGCGACGGAAGTAGCATTCACCTCACCCTATGGCCATGATATTACCGCAGCACACTCAGTTGTTGGAATGCTTTACTCTTCAGCTAAAATGTTCGATAAAATCTGGTACTATATCCCAATTATTGCCCATTTTAAAAATGTAGACCACATATAATATATCTATTTTCAATAAAACTATAAAAACAGAAAACGAAAACGATGCCATTTTTTATTCTGCTGCTTTGATATTTCCCTTCAGTAAGGTTTGCCGTTTCCTTTTCAAAATTTTCTACCGAAATTTGGAGTTAGTAGCCACAATTTTAAGACCACTACGTCTAATTTATGATCACCATAATCATCCTGTCAGATCAACAATTTAGCGTCTGGTGGAAAAATTTGAAACCGCAGGCATAGTATAAAATGTTTCCGTGCCAGTGAGACAAACAAGTGATCGTACTGTCTGCTCAAAGTCTCTCAAGCGTTGGGCATGCCTGTGACGTCGTTGTGGCGAATTTTGCAAAAATATCTTTGCCTAAATCCTTACAAGATCAAATTAATACAAAAACTGAGGCCGCTTGACCACCAGAATCGTCGTATGGCAACCTGAAAATGATCCGGGTTTTCATTGAAAAACTATCTTCAGCGTAGAGGCTCATTTCTAGCTGATGGGGTCGTCAATAAGCAAAATATGCATTATTGATCAGACAGAAATCCACCCGTACACCATGAGTCACCACTGCATCCCGAAAAAATTGCGACAACGTCATTTAGTCGTGGTTCTTCCGTGATGAACAAGATCGGCACGTTACTGTGAATGGGTATCGCTACCGCTCAGTGATAACCAAATATTTCTGGCTCCAAGTAGATGATATGGACTTGAATAATATTTGGTTCCAAGAGAATTTATTGAAAACCTAGTTGGTGAACGTGTTATCTCACGAAATGGTCCAGACAAGCCGCTTCGGTCGTGCGATTTGACGCAATTAGACAATTTCCGATTTATGCTTGAAAACCATCGACAATAGGATTCAGCACCTGGGCTTTTGCAAGCGTGCCAGTGGTGGCCATGCAAAAGAAATCGGATGACATTCACAATGACATCGAATGTACTTCCAGAGGAATAAAGAATTTCATTGCTATACCAAACCCTTATATGTTTGCGAATGTTGCTGTCAGTCTCAATGAAGCCATGAACTTGGCTTTCTGAAATTCATTGTATTTTCGAATTCGTTCCTTATATTTTAGACCAGTTCAAGCCGATGAAACTGTTGAAGGTTACTTCCCTACATCAATACCTCTGAGACATACGATTTCAGGACTTCAGACCACGACAGCGTACATTAAACGAAGATGGCTGCCATCAATACAGAAAAAAATCCTAAAAGCATTCTGAGATACATATCTTAGAATTTGACTGGCCTTGAACTCGACTAGTCAGAAATTTGTTAGTCTTATTATCGATTACATTATAAGGTTTGATGATTGATACATCACCATAGCAAAGCATTAGGCCAGAAATGAGTCGGAAACCCATTTTCGTATGGTTTAACATTGGATGACCTTAAGTGAGCTTGAAAACCGCTCGGCAATCACACGTAACATATGTACTTAAGCATTTCGATAAAGAGTAAACATATTAACTGAATTTGACTCAACGGGGCTTATTATGTTCTAGTTGTGGAGTTCCTAACCAGTCTTTGTTCAGTGATTACATATGCGGTTAGGGAAAAAGTTCTATCACGAGAATTGTGGAGATTTCCCAGGAAAAAATATTTCAGTAATATTATTTCGTCACTTTTCGTGTTGGGTCAGCTTTCACTAGATCAAGGTCGAAACAAAGTTTTTGGTTAAGTATTTGCGCAATAATTCTTAGATCTCTTTGGGTGAAATAATTAAATAACCTCCATATGTTGTTTGCTTCCTTACATAGAAGACACACTATAACTTCGGCGAACTTTAATCGATTTGAAGGCGGATGTAACTACATATATATCTAAAAACTATGTACATAATTATACCTTTTTGTCTTATTTTGGGAAATTTTTCATGTAGGCATGCCATGTTATGTTTGACAAGATTCGTGTTCTCGTTTACCTATTATATAAAGCGTCAAATTTTATCGACTCAGTCACTCAACTATCTTAGCTTCATCAACGTCGTCGTTAAAATAATAAATCAAAATAAATTATTGCTTTTGTTAATTTATTTTTATCAGTAACTTAGAAAATTGCGAATAAGTCGACTTATTATTATTTTTTTTTTTAGATACAAATATGTATCTCTCCGTGGCAAATTTCGTGTACCTTGTTCAGGGGATAAAAACTTAAAAAACCAGTATAATTATTTTGAGATAAATTTTTTTTAAATTTTTCCCCAAAAATTGGTCGAATTTGTCATAACAAAAATTTCATTTTTCATACAATAGAAACCCTGGAAAGTTATGATACAGGGAAACTTATACAAAATACATGTTTCAAAAAGCAAAAGGATCTTTCTTATACCTAAGCATATGTACTTTAGATGGCTGTAACCCTAAAAATATTTAAAATATTAATTTAAAAAAAAATAAAATATTGATTTGTTATTTCTAAAGTTCTAAACTAACAAATTATATAAAAAAATTAACAGATTTATTATTTATCAAAATTTCGCGTTAGGTATCCCTTAGAAAATACATTTATTTTTACTTGCCGGCCTTCTATTTTCTTCTCTTTCTTTCATTAATAAAATATTTGCCAGGTAGTTTTTTAAATTCATCAAGAATGTTGGCAAAGCATGACCTTTATTATAATTTTACTTTGGGGTTTTCTTAGAATTTTGTTATATGGTTGTGGTTACAGCTGTTCTTGGTGGTGACTAGAGAAAATTTGTTTGCTTTGTATTCTTTGGAAGAAATTAAAAATCCATGAAATACTAAAATTAAGTTTAAGGAGAATATTGTATTGTAAAGCTTAATAATCATTTGTAAACACCTCGACCAAACTGACAACATTAGTAATATGTTTCCCTAGTATTGCGCATCCTGTACACTCAGAAATAAGTACTACTAATCTAAGCACAACGAAATTAACTTTTATGGAATAATTGGGAATTTCTTTCTATTACCACTAAACTTTCTTAATTTTTTTTCGGACTTCTTCGTTCGTCCGGGATTTTCTTCAATTTTGTTTTTTTTTTTTTTACTTTTTTAGTAAACATAGTAAACTAACTTATATTATATTAAATAATTATAATTAAAGTTTTTAATTTATTACGTCTAATGTGTAAAACATAAATTTGTTTTTCTGTGCTTATATAAAAGCGGCCGATTTTATTGTTTTTAAAGTTTGAATTTAAAAAAAAATAAAATATATTATTAACTAGCTGACCCTGCAGCCGTTGTTCTGCGTGAAATTATGTGTTTTGAAATGAAAATAATGTTAAATTTATCATTTCATTTATTTTTTTCAATATAACGCATCTTGATAAACAACATTCTTTTGGTTTCTGTTCCGGTGTACAGAAAAGATGGTATACCAACACTTGAGCACGTCACTTATATCTGGCCGTGTGAAAAACATAGCATTTCCAAATTTATGTCACACACCTTGCGACTATCCTTGTGTCCTGTCGATTCTCTTCTCAAATGCAATTTTCACTGGAAATGGAAGACGTTTGAACTGAAATGACATAACGATAGAACTCAAAGAAATTCGTAGAATCATCGTATTCGATAGGTGCGTCACAATCAGTCGGGATCCATTACACAGTTTCGGCGCATGCAGATTGCGAAACATAATAACGACAGATCCAACTTTTAGACGCAAATGATGTGGTGGCATACCAAGCCTCCCAAAGAATTTAAAAATTCCACTGGATAATTCACGGCGTCGTCTTCATTGTCAA
This sequence comes from Bactrocera latifrons, assembly GCF_001853355.1. Taxonomy (NCBI): domain Eukaryota; kingdom Metazoa; phylum Arthropoda; class Insecta; order Diptera; family Tephritidae; genus Bactrocera; species Bactrocera latifrons. The sequence goes on along the minus strand of NW_017536964.1, from coordinate 94,140 downwards.
GACCATCCATCGATTTGTATGAGCGCAAGTCTCCCGAAATTTGACTTTGAATCCTCCAGTTTAAGTCAACAAAATCGGTATTTTTGGCAGCTAACATTGCGCTTGCACTTAAGGAATCATAGTTACGAATGTCCAATGTCCGATCATTCGTTATGAGTTCATCTTTCGTGAATTGGTGAACGGTACACTGAATTGTATTAAAGCACCGGAAGTATCAACCGGAGTTGACCCATTTCCAATTTTTAGCGAAGACGATGTAAAATCATCGGCGATCGGTAATGTCGTTTTTGTTCGTATCCTATAATTGACGCGAATTTGAAGACTGATATGTCGAAAGGATTATCGCGAAAAGTTTGTGATCTTAATTTGTATTCGAAATAACTATCGAATCATCGTTTGCTTCCAGTGATTATCATGTTTCAGAGATTGCAATTGCTGGCAGGCTTCTCAGAAAGTTGCACACACCGTACCATTCACACTACACAATTACTCAAATGAAGTTGAAATGCGTTCACTAATCAATTGCAACCGAAGATAGAAACAATCGTCGTTTTTCGGTTGCTTTATGTAAATTCGTTCTAATGAATTATTTGATAACACACCTGGATGTCCATCTACTGGTTGACCTTGCTGTCTGAGTAACTATTTATTTCTTCGACGATGCATTCCATGTATGTCAAGGTATTTCTGAATGGAGCAATGTTATCGCAAACGGATCACTGACGATAGTTGACCAAAAACTCGTAAATGTTAATTTTGTTGCTGGCGATGTTTCCACTGGCTGTACTGTATTCTCTGAGTTGAAGTACACTCTTTAGCCATTCACCAAATTAACTGCGAGACGCACAACAGTCGGAAAACGATCATGAATTGCAAAAGTAAATACCCTTCAAAGCACTTCATTGCTGTTGATGTACCCATTTGATAATATCTTGGTGACGTACGCCAACGTATTTTATCGATTACACCAAACTGCAATCCTCAACATTGATATGAGTTTGGAATGTGAATTAGACAATAATGCTGAATATAGTACCGTTAACGTGTTGTTAACTTCAATTTTCACTCTTCTAAACTGAATGTTCGGCCATTGTTGTCTGGTGAGCGATGCTGATAGAGTGAATATCCATCATTTCTAGTTTATGTTTCCGAAAGAAACGCACGTGGATAGTGTTTGGTGCATTTATTGTCAGGCATACGAACCGAAAAGGGATGGTAGTGTCCGCAAGCTCCATGAAGCAAATTGGTTTCCAGCACTTCGTATAGTACTTGGCCTTTCTCTGGATCAGGAATTTCCGCAGAAATGATTTCATTAATTTGATCTGGTGTAACCATTATCCACCATCCAAAGAAGAAGCGTGCGGCAAACCTTTCTTTTGCCACTCAACAGAGTACATCAAGCATCTAACGGCACCACATATACGTTGCTTCAAGATAAAGTCCATCCAACATCGTAAGTATTGTTTGAAAAGTCGTGGGGTGACATCGTGACAACCACTTGCGATCCATAATTCCGCACGTATGTCATCGCAACATGGGAGTAATAGGTCATGTGCCTTGGGCTACYAATRYATGTTGACTCCARAAAGAACGCTGAGCGATATTAGCGCGACCTCTTCGTGGCATCGTAACAAATTTCAATCCGTAATTGACCACTGTGTGTGAAACACCCGTATGTAAAGTTTTCAGTGAATAATTTTAATTTTGAATAGCCGGAATAAAAAAACTAGCGACCGAAATTGAACGATTCAAGTAATTCACAAATCAAAATATTGAAAAACAAAACAAACAAAAATTAAAAAAAAAAAAAATGGGTATGGAAAAGAGTTACTTTTTGAATCCAATTTTCCGACTTGTCCTCATGAAAAATATGGGGTATTTTTATTTTTAAACCTTAAACGGTCCACAAGGAATAACCTCTGAAAGGTTGTTGGCGAAATCTTTCATCAAGATTGGTGCAGCCATTCACTTAGCGTTACTAACAAACAAACATTCGTTCGTTTGTATGGGAAAAAGAAATGGGCTATTTTTAGGGGTTTCCCGGAAATTATTCGAAATTTTCTTGCCGTAAAAACCATCCTTGAACCTCAAAGGCTACATTAAAAAAAAAATTATCAAATTTGGTTCAGTCGTATGAAAGTTATTAGCGTACATACATTTTGGTGATTCATTTTTATTTATATATGTACATAGATTTCAAATATAGCGTAAATGAAATTAAATTAAAAAAATACAATTTTTTCATCGCATGTCAGTCTCTTACATTTCGAGCTGAGTTTTACGTAATCACTATCTTTCAATTGGTTTATCTGTAGCTAAATGTGTTTTGTTTTTAATATTAATATTTCTGATTGATAACATGTCATTAACTTATTTCTAAATAAAACATTTTTATACCGTAAAAAGTACCGCTATAAAATGTAGTCAAACCACGCGTTGCTATGGTATACATTTTATATTCATATAATAAACTATTAATGCAGTAAAAATTTTATTTACGAATAAAGGCGAAAACGTTTTGACGGTATAAGAATCCAAGGGATTGTACTTGACTTGTACTTGTACAAATAAATTTCATTGAAAAAAATTATATTGTTGTCCGCTTAATATATTGTACTTAAGTAACATCAACAATGTGCATGGTTAATGGAGATGTCCGCTTAATAAAGCTCTTATTGTATTTTTTGTTTATGAATTGTTTTTACTATCCTATCCTTTAAGTTGGTTCGAACTAAACACAGTGTGCTAAATTTTACTAAAATCGGTTCAATAGTTTAGGGGTCCATCGCGGACAAACAACGTGACACGTGATTTTTATATATAAAGATGTGCGCAATACTTGAAAATTTTGAGTGGTAAGTCAATAGAAAACTCGTATATGAAGGAAACGTCGTCACAAATAATTGTATACATACATTTAAACAAGAAAAATATTTGTAGCCAAAAGAAACTGTGGTTTTAGAACTCATCTGGAGAAGTATGCAGCAGTAGAGAATTGATTGTGTGGCCTAAGACGACAGCCCTATGCATTCCACTGCTAGCTTCACTTTTTAACCTAAAATTTCAATTTTATCCGGCTCTTTATTTAGAATGAAGAATACATTAGTTCTTGACGACATAAACAAAAAAGGATAAATCCTTGTTTCTATTTTTCCATTATTACGAGTAATAAAAACATAGAAAATTACACTTAACCTAATGAAAGACGCTTATCTATTTTTATGAGTATATACTTGTAAGTCATTTATTATATGATGGTTATCTAATAACTTAAATTTATTTTCATATGTAAATCTTTGCAAAATCTATTATTGGGAATTTAACGCTTATTACTCCTGGAATTTTGCAACGAAATTCCGAAAATATATGTCATAATGGAATTTGGTATGCCGGCGCTAACATTTTACACTCCAAACAAATTGTATAAATATTTGTGCATGTGCGTCCAATTTGGTAAACAACAATGAATCATAATTAGTGTTTGCTACAGCAGTTGACATTATGTGTTACTAAATTTTATATATACATTATATGTATATTTGTATACCTGTCTGCCGGTTAATCAGTTAAAGAGATGTATGTATGCGTAGATTTGTATGTATGTAAGTCCAGGTAGCTGAGTGAAGTACGTTTTGAGCATTTTCCACGGTTGGGTCCATGGTCATTGGAAATTCCTTTGTTAAAAAATCCCAAAGAAAAGGATTTTTTTCGCTGCCAACGGAGGGTAAGTTCACCGTAATATGGGTTATTTTGTATTCATTTTGTGGATGTTACAAATATGTTGGCTTTCGGGCATTTGTATGTATGACCACATAGTAAGTCATATTTTCGAAACTAGTATAAAATATTCGCTTGCTCCTCGAGCAGCAGCAGTCGGTCAAATTATCTGTTAGACGATACAACGTAGTAAGAGAGCTGAAACATTTCGAAAATAAATATATGTAAAAACGTTTGAGTGACTAAATTTTAACCAAGCAATTTTACGGAACTCAAAATTTGTATGTATTTACATATATTTATTTTTTAATTTTATTGATTAAAAAAAAAAAAACAGCTTGTTGGAAGGTTTTGACTTGATAATATATTAACATCAAACAGCAGTTACAACGCCAGCATTTTTTCGTCACACATAATAAATAAAAGCAGACGTAAATATATACGGAATAAGAAAAGCAATAGTAATATAAGAGAGCGCATATTTATGTGGTTCCGTGGGAGATAAGAAAGAATTTCATTCATCTCCAAGTTAACGCAACGAATCTCAGTAAAACCAAAGCCAAGCAAAGTCATTGAAATCAACCGCAAAGAGACACAAATTTACAAAAGCAACTAACAACTCACAATCAATCAAGAAAGTATTGTTGTACATTTGTTGTTGGCGCAACGTAATACAGTAATCGCCGAAGCTGGTTTTCCCAGAAGCGAACTCAAGCGTTAGCGATCGCAGCCGAGACCGGTCATTGTGTGCGCGAGACTTGCTGTGAACAGTTCGCCGCCGACGAACTAATAATATCGTCTTTGGAGTGTGCTTGCTATTTTGCTAAATATAAAATTAATTTATACGCAAAGTATAAAAATCAAACGTTTTCGTGACATCATAAACATGACGTTGTTGGGCGTATTTGAACTGTTCGCCGCCTATGTGATAATTATCGCACGCGCACGCGCTTATCCCACAACTATGACGCTACCGACGGTGAATAATGCGACACAATTGGACGCCTTCCAGTTTGCCGTTAACGAGAGCCATATATTTGACATACCGCCTGGAATATTTACAACATTCATACCACTGCCAGGTGAAGCGTCGATGAATGATGACAAAGATGATTATGTGCCCTATCGCAGCGATGTGCACGATAGCTTTTCATGGGCGCTAATTAAGCAAATATTGGTGTCAACAACACCGCGTCGCAATGTGATTGCAACTGCTGCTGCTGCCGCTGCCACTGCCACTGTAGGTGATAACTTACCAGAAGACGCAGGAAACATCGTTTTTTCACCCTTCTCTGTGAAGCTCGTGCTCGCGCTACTCACAGAGGCGACGGGTAATGGCACACGTTCGCAGCAACAACTACTAGCCACACTGGGCGATATAAGATCACTTGAGAATTTACGAAATTTTTATCGCAAGACTTTGACGACTTTGAAGAAGGAACATGCAGATTACACTTTACGCCTGGAGACACGCCTATACACCGATAAATCAGTGCAAGCGCTACCTTCTTATGCCACATTGCTAAAATCGGCTTATCAAACACCAGTCGATAGTCTAGATTTCAACGATGGCGTCGCGGCGGCTGAGAAGATCAATTCCTGGATTGCACGTGTTACGGAGGGTCGCCTAAAGCAATTGGTTTCGGATGCGAGTGTTGCGAAAAGCGTTATGCTGTTAGTGAACGCTATCTATTTCAATGGCAAGTGGCGCCGTCAGTTCACTGAAACGCACACTGGCGCCTTTTATCGCAGCGCAACCGATCAATTGAAGGTTGCTTACATGGAATTGACCGATCACTTCTATTATCATGAGAGTAACGAGTTGAAGGCGAAAATTATACGCCTTCCTTATCGTGGTCAGAAGTTCTCGATGTTCATTGCATTACCGAATGAGGGTCAAAACATTGACTCGTTTATCAGCCGCATGCAAAATGAGCAGCTGAAGCATATGCAATGGATGACGGAGCGCAGCAAAGTTCGTGTGGTCTTGCCCAAATTTAAATTCGCATATAAAACCGATCTGAAAGCAGCATTATGTCGCTTGGGTGTAGAAGACATATTCACCAAAAACGCTAATTTAACCGCTATGGCTTCCAATGATAATTTACAATTGATGGTTTCGAATATACTGCAGAAAAGCGGTATCGATGTCAACGAAGTGGGTACAGTGGCTTATGGTGCTACGGAAGTAGAAATCGTAAATCGTTTTGGCGCCGATGAAGAGGAATTTATTGTGAATCGACCGTTTGCCTTCTTCATTGAAGAAGAGAGCACGGGGAATATCCTTTTTGCTGGAAAAGTGATGAAACCTACGACATGAGCAACTATATATACTTAGTTACTTAGGTTTTTAGCGCGTAATATGTAAATAATTTATAATCTTAAGTGTTAGGTCTTAGTGTAGCCCAACAGTTAGTTAATGTTATGTGAGAAATGAGCATATAAGTACATTAACAAAAAACTTAAGCTTTTGAACTGTTAAGAAACTTTTTTAAACTATTAAGAAAAATAAAAGAAAACTATAAGCAAATATTTATAAACTAACATATTTAATTTTTTATTAATCATTATCACACAAATTCTTTAATTGAGTTATAAGTGCACTTATTTACGTGTAATAAAGCTGATAAGCTCAGAACTTATTACATATGCGGGAAATTTTCATTGCAAACTATCAGCTCAGTTCCGTAGATTTACAACTGTGATTAAAATATCGTATACTATTGAACTATATAGCTCGGTTCACAATATTCCATTATGCAGCAAAGCAGAACTGAAAAATTATAAATTTACTTTTAGTTTTTTAGACTGATTGATTAACGATTTTGTTTTGCGGTTATCGCATTGTTAATCTACATCGCAGGAATTCTCTAAACAATGCCCTATGGATAGCTTTGCTTTGGAAGTAATACATGGAAGCAATTTAACCTTTCAAAACTATGAAGCACTGGACTATCAGGGTATAATCAGGTAAATTTAAATACAAAGAAGCGTTTATATATGTATGTATGCACAAGTACATATAATATATTCTACAAACAAGACGAAACTAGAAATCGATGGATGTTTGTTAATTGTGTTCAGTCACGAATGCGTCAAAAATGCCTTGATGTTGCTGGTATTAAAGAAATGAACATATTAGTATACAGCGAATCAAACTACACACGTACTAGTAGCATTCTCCGGGTTTCAGATGTTGAAAAGAGAAGGCATAGACCGGTCCTCATATTTTATTACATGTGATTTCTTTTTTTGTTTGAAAAGCAAACGGCCGACCATTCGCGTCAAAATCAGAGCTAAAAAGTCTGATAGAATTGAAATGTTAGTAGAGAAAACAGTGTAAATAGATTTTAATCGATTAACCAGTCAAGACGATCTCCTGATTAACGTCTTTGACAAAAAGTGCGCTTTTTACGCTTACTACTTAAATTTTTTTGTAAAATAAGTCAAATAAAACGTAGTTTAAAGCTGTCATAGCATACATATGTATGTATTACATGTATGTATTATTCTTGCTGTTGTTGAGCAGAAGAAATTTATTTTGTATAATTTCGAAAATCAATAATATAACAAGTAAGGAAGAGCTAAGTTTGGATGCAACCGAACATTTTATACTCTTGCAACTTACAAGAATCGAGGCCAGCACTAGGCCCAGAATGATACACACATATGTATGTTGCAGGAAAAATAATTGTTACATAGCTTTGCAGTATGTGCGCCAAAAAGCACAAATACGCCTTGCAACTCTTAAGCGCTATACCAAAAAACAATTTTGTATCTTAATAAGTGCCGGTTCATAACAGGACATTTTTGTCACTTAAACCGGTTATTGTAAGGGACGACTGGACAAAACCCTTTGGGTTCTTCTTCGTAACAGTTCGCCACTACATAATTCGGCACTTTTTTAAATTATTTCCATGATTGATTCAATATGTTCGGAAATTTTAATTGCATTCTCTTGCTTTTGTAGGTAATATGCAAATAATCAAAAATATGTTTGTGTTTTGTGATATGAAAGGGATTGTTGAAAATTGTCCGACTCAAGTGGTCTCGTGCAGCTCATAAGAAAATGTGTCGGTAATGTGCGATAATAAAAGCCATTGTAAAGCCGGTCATATAGCACTTCATAATTTTTCACTAAACAGCATTTTGTGGATATGGCAGTGCTCCGACTCTTTCAATCTGCTGCATGAATATTTTTCACAATTCATTGCAGTGATAAACGGTTAGAATTTAATTCCCCACGACAGCAACAGCATTTAAGCAACTTTTTATTACAATAGTTAGGTAAACAAACTATTATACTATCTGCAACATAAGGCTAGAGTAAAAATATTCCATAAAATCTACACTCATTAAAATAATTTTGAACGGAATCCCGCACCACATTGGTTTCTACAACCTTGACGTCCCTTCAGAAAATGTCCATATTTATATATTAACTAATTTCCGTAACTATTTCTGTTTTGTGTGAAACGAAGGAGAGTTAATGCGAACACTCAAAGTTCATTGTGTGATAATTATTGCTTTTCCCACGGCGTGTCTGTCAGAGCGCTACGTGTCAACGTACAAGTATTTGCTAAGGTTGCATGAATGCACAAACACACACACCATATGTCAGTACATAATGTCATAATGTAAAAATGCTAGTTTAATGGTAAATAAGTGGAAATTTCTCGATATGTGATAATTATGGGATTGTCCTCAGCGGATTGTGGTAATAACTGTAAATGACACTTTAAAGAGGTCAAGGGAATTACCTGGCGTGTCGAAAGAAGAAGAGAAAATAGGTATGCGACACAGCCACATTTGGATCGTTGGTGGGATATACTTACATACAAACATATGTTTTGGAAAAATGTGTGTGCTATACTACGAAGCGTAGAGCGGAATTCACTGCAAATTTCATTGATAAAAAGTCCCGGTGACATATTTTGCTTATATACTGTCCTTTGTATTTTTTATAGGAATTATTTATTTATAATAGTTGCATAAGTCTATGAACATGTGAAAAATAGACCCAACAATTCTTATAAACGGTTATTAAAACTAGAAAAAGTTTTAATTTCGGTTGCATCAAACCACAAAACCTTCACAAATAAAAAAGTTATCTGACAAAAGTTTGATTACATCGTTCAACTTGTATGACATTTCTATAGTGGTAAGATTCTATTTCTTCGGATTTGCCTTGGGCAAGTATCCATGTCATATTTCGTAAAAATATGTAGTCAAATATTGTCCATATAAAGACTTGATTCGGATCGATCAACTTTTATGCGAGCTATATTCTAATCCTATAAGGCTGTTCCGAACAATGATCACCTTATTGGTAACAAAAGGACGTATGCAAAATTTCAGATCACAAATAATAAGGGACTAGTTTCAGTACATACCGACAGAGAGACGGAGAGACGGACTTGAATTAATCGACTCAGGAACGCTACGCTGATCATTTATATATTCATTTGTATATATATATTATTTAGTCACCAACTTTCTTCTGGGTGGCAAACTTCGTGGTATCGTAATATACCTTCAACAGGGAATAATGAGGTCCATGTGTACATACGACCATAAGATGTATGAGCAATGAAATTACTGCAATATTAAGTAAATACCATTCAAGGGGCTTGCAACGGCATACTGGTGGTCATACCGCCCAACGAGACAAAAGATTCGTTCGACATGCTTTTGGGCCATGCAAAAAGCTGTATTGAAGCAGAAGGAGACTATTTTGAATAAAGTAAATTGATTTTGCCGAAACAAACATTTGTTCCATTTTTTTTTTAAGTCCTGTTTACTTTGGAACGCACTTTGTATATAATTATTACTTAGTATCTATGAATGGCTTTCACACCTTACACTTATTCGCTACAATGCTACCTATTTCATTTACCGTGAAAATTCTCACCATTTTTTCTACATTTTTCCCCACAAACTAGCCAAAACTGAAAACAGAACGAAAACTTTTTTTGCATGGTGCGCAATTTGTTATGCATTGAAATGTTTATTGCTCATCCAATGTTGATTAACTCGTTTTCGCAGCACTAACATAATTTAAACCACGCCTGCAGGCAGAGATTAATTGGAAATTGTGTAGCGTGCACATTCAACCAAATGCTATTTCCGGCGCCAAAACCAAGCGGAAGTGGCGGATAGTCACTTGCACCACGCTCCTTTCATCGTAGATAGCCTACTTTTTTGTTGCCTGTTTCCCTGTTGCTTCACGTCAATTTCATTTAGTTGTAATTTAAGCAATGCAAGTGTAAAATTTACAAAACGAGCAAATATTTCGAAAAAAAATTTCTGAATTAGTTATACCTATGTAAATAGCTAACTCTGTATATCCTACGTAAATATATACATATATACTTTTGTATGTATGTATTTCTAAAAAAAATGTTTCCTATCCTTGTAAAAAAGTTTGCTATTCAGCGGGCGTTTGTTCGTTATTGCTTATCTGTGAACCTGCTTATGGTTAAGTTTTAATATTTCCTTTTCGGTTTGCGATTCTGTTTTCTGCTATAACTGTAGTTTAAATTTTTATGTTTTGTATTTTCCGTATTCTTTTATTGTTTTTGGCCAACAAGTTTTGAAAAGTTTCGGCATTTATATAACTCTTAGGTGTAGCAGAAATGGTGTATCTCTTTCTACCTTACTAATTGGGGAGATTCTATGCCGGCAAGGCTGGATTTTAGCTTTCATTGTTCGAGCAGACAGTGAAATATCACCAGTAATTACAACAGCTGTTGCATTAAATAAGCATACCCAAAGAAGCAATTTTCTAAAGAAATTAGAAGGCATTATTATACTGATTATCGGATGTGGTGAAATTTAGGTTTAAGAAATACGATTCGGACTAATGGTCGCGAAAGTTTCAGCGCTTATAACTTTTGGAAGCTAGTTTAGTGACCGAACGATGGTCTATGCTCGGTCATTGGCTGCGGCGTTCAATGTATGACGAATTGCTTTACAGCTCTGCGACGCAAAAAGATTGGCTCCGAAGTAAATATCTACTTGTATTGCTATCTATTATTATTTAAACATGCTCCAGTTAAATCAGAGAGCATAATTCCAGATGAGCTTTGGAATCCATCGTCCTACTTCTATTCTACTACGATCACAGTGCTCTCATAAAAGGACGAGTTGACATAGCCAAGCTAAGAGACAATTTTTTATTACAATATTTAGGAAAAAATGAAAGGTAAATCTTACAGTCCTCTAGATTTTCACGAAATATTTTGCGATGCTATCAGGGGATCAATCTGACGGCAGGATGTTGTTCAAGTACACGACTAGAATGCTTTCGTTAGCTAAAATCTACGTAGATTTACGAATTCGTGAAAATCATCCAAAAATAAAATTATGTTCGTTAAAAGAATTAAAAAGGAATTATTAAATACAGTGTGAGAACTGTTTTTACACAGGTGAGTAAATTACCATTTGATATCGCCTATAACGCTAAAAACAAAGGTAAGTTAATATATGTTGGATTATTTTATTGGGAACTCGAAAACGTCTTTTCGTATTTTGTCAAAAGATCGCCTTGCAGTCGTACATCTCCAGTGCTACCAATCACATTGTGTCATACCATATAGCGTTGGAAGGTTGAGATTTTAAGCTTCATTTAACCATAAAAAATTTAATTCGAGGAAGTTGAAAAAAGTTACAGCTGTTCAAAAATGCGTGAAAATAATAAAGAAATTCTCTGTACTTTGAAATTTTTGAATAAAAAAAAAGAAGAATGCCACGAAAGCCATTAATGAAATTTGTGCCCGTAATTACGGAAACGTTCAGTTCGTATAGCACAACAATGGTTCGGTCGCTTCCGTTCTGGAAATTTCGATATTTCGATTTACACTGATGGAATATTGACTCTAGTTTAAAAATGGCAAAAAGTGGTCCACGAAAATGTTACATATGTATTTTTTTATTTATTTATTAGTAAAAATATAAAAATAAATAATTTGAAGTTTGATTAGAAATACGAAACGACTTTTTCGACTGCCCAATATATGAATGTTTCTCCTGTTATTACAAAATCAGATTGACATTTCAAACAATATTTATTATATATTTGTAAGCTGAAATAAAAGCTTTAACAATGTTACGAAAGAAAGTTCTGAATCAAAACATTTTCGCAAACATCTATGAACATAAAAATTCGAATTCTTGAAAATCAATGTTAAATCCTATATATTGAAATCCACTTTACCATTAATAGATTTAAATATTTAGCATGCTACATTATTGAGTTGCTCAGACCACAGTGTCACTCTAACTTACATCTCAATTGAAACCTCCAATAAGAAAGCTGCTTAAAAAAACTCTCAAACAGTTGAAAGTGGGAACCGCTTTAGTTTTTACGGCGAGTTTAAGCATTTCAGTAACAATCGTCTCACTGATCGCTATCCCCCCTTAAAGCCAAAGTTGTGTAGCAATTTAATCCATTTCAATACAGAAGTTACCATTCTCACAATAGAATCAACTCGATGGCAAATGGGTCGCCGATTATTTGCATTAACATAAAATGCCTCAGGTGTTATGCATAATTGCATTGTGAGTATTAGCGCTCATATTGGGTCGAAATATATTAATATTAAATGATTTTGCCGCATCAGCTAAAGCTTTAGACTTCTATTATACGTATAAATAAGTGTGTTGAAATGTATATAAAGCTTTAGATATATATATATATATATATATATATAAATATGTACATGTTGTGGTTGAAATAAACAGGCCTCTTTGGGCGGTCATTAGAAATTATCGTTCGCCACTCAATCCCAAAGTGACCGTTGTTGAATTTTGATGCCGTCGTTAGAAATTATGCGCTTAATAATAAAAACGTTGCTCTTGTCATATTAATTTAATTATGTAAATCTCATAATAGCCAAAATCCGTATAAATTATATCCAAAGAGCCGCAATGCATACGGTTTGTGTTAGGTAATTGCGTTAGCTTTGTAGTGTGTTAATGAGAAGCGTTTACCTTTTCAACACGCTCCAGAAGTTTGTAAGTTTAGAGAACGAAAACAGATTATATGTCAGTGGAGTATTCATGATAATCCAAATTGTAAAACTATGTACGTTTTGCCGTAATTTCCTTTTAGGGTACCTTTCCGTCTTTTCGATACGACTTGTCCTTTGCTATAGTTTCGGGATCATTTGAAACAAATTTCTTTCCAGCTAGCTTTCTCTTGAGATCTGAGAATAGGAAATAGTTGCTGAGAGCCAGATCTGGAGAAAACACCATGTAATAATCGCTGTTGAAGATCCTTCCTTTTCAAGGAAGTCAATAACAATTGTTCTAAGTGCAAAATACAGACGCCATAACCTTGACAGCCGACTATTGCATTTTTCCACGCTTCGGAGCGGGTAAATCGTGTGCCGTTAGCCTTCCTGGATGGCTGCAAATTGAATTTTGAATAGAAATAATGGAGCTATATTTCATCCATTGTCACATATCGACGTAAAAACTCGGACTTATGTTACGGAGTCACGCCCTTTGTCCAATTATAATGCCGGCTCATATTAAACCCATTTAGACTGCCTCGGGTGTAAAATTTAAATTCTATGACGCATTTATTTAGTTAGTTATAGGGTATTTTATAGTTTTCAATATAATCGATGCGCGGAGTGGGCGTGGTTTTTATTATTTCATTCACTTTCACACTGCTGGAAGGAATGTCTAAAATATTTGTCCACAGCAAATTTAAAAAATGTCGTTTTAAGAAAAACGCGTCCAGAAAACCCAATCTTAAGATCAACCTGCCGCCTTCTTGCTTGTATTCAATGCTTTATAAAAATTGCTAAAGTAGTTGGCAACTTCATAATACACCCCTCGTAGAAGCCCCTTCCTTATTTGCGAAGAGCTCGGACAGCCATTTTTCACAATCTTCTTTTGAGTTCAACTTTGCACCTTAAAGGGCGTTTACCATGCACAGGAACAGGTGGTATCGCTTGGCACTACTTCGGGGCTATCGCCTGTTTCAAGGGGTCCAGTTATTCGCAGTAGATGGTAAAATTAAGCGTCTAGCCATATGGACGCAGCTGATATTGGATAAAAAACCTTCCTAGCTGTCCATCCCAGCTTGGCCACTGTTTCAGACGATTCACCGGCCTTCCACGACGATCGTTTGTTTTCGCTTAATATTTTCGAATCTATTTTTCGTCGTTAGTCACCAACCGCTCAAAAACGGGTCATATTCGTTCCGTTTCAGCATGAAATCGCAGGCGTTGATTCGGTTCAGAAGGGTTTTTTGCGTCAAACCAAGCTTTTGTGTGTATCCAACCTTCTGCAGATGATTTAAGTTGGTTTGGTGACTAACTCCCATCTTTTGGGCGATGCCACGAGATGACACATGTCGGTCTAACTCGATGTTTTCCATGATTTTATCGATATTCGTCGTCACAGGTTTTCCGCCGACTGGCTTGTCCATGGTGCCATTTCCACCCGCTCTGAATCGTCGAAACCATTCCTCCGCAGTTCGAAGTGATAGAGTACCATCCCCAAAACACCATTAATCTCATGGAACGTTTCTCGGATTTGCCTTTAGCGAAGGAAAACTAAAAAAAGCTAATTTCGGCGTTAGTGAAGTCCATGTTTACATGTTGGACTCAATATCCAAACTAATCATGCATATCGTCGTTTTGTAGGCTATGTCAGCCTTTTAAAAATGTATAGTATTGCCAGATACGAGCTCAGTAGCGCTTTATACATAGCTGCGAAATTCTAAAGACAAAAAGGCGGAAGGGAGATATTTGACAAGCAATATATGATATTTTATATAAATTCAGCAGGAATTCACAAAAAAGTGATATAAGATATTTTCCAACGAAATAAGAACACTGAAAAACTCAATGCTAAAACTATACGTAAGCGCCTTTAAGTATACTAAATTTCGAAAAGTGTTGATAAGTTCTGATTTCTTCTCCACTCTCTTCCACTTCGAAACTTGCTCTTGCTATCGCTGATGGTATCCAACGTTATCGTTGATTTTAAAATTGCTTTCCTGATGAAAGCGTCTTTAGGTCATTTCATAGCCCTGCGTTTGGCGACAACTGTTTGTACGATTACTAAACTCACAGACTTTGTGACTTCAGGTGTTGTTGATGTTTTTACTGCGTTAATGAAATTGTTGCGCGTGTCCATTGCCCGTAGCAATATTTACCTTCAATTCAAGTATGCAGCGGTACTCACCTGCATGGTAACCAATTATGGACCATTTTTATACCCTTGCAACCTGTTGTTACATAGTATAACAGATTTGTTCATCTAACGGTTGAATGTATCATCTAACGCTAAGCGAGATAGATATAGAGTTGTGAGGGTGACTGTTGTCCGTCCAACCGACCGTGTAAACTGTAACTTGTGCAAAAGTTAAGATATCTTGATGAAACTTGGTACGCAAATTCCTTAGCGAAGACGTTAAAATTTACCTACGATATATTATGAGAAGGCTTTAGGGGAGAAGGGGTAATTATTGGATGATGTGAAATCACATATCTCGGGATCCCACCGACCGATTTCGACTAGATTTAGCACGTAACTATTTTCTCACATTCCCATGTCACAGCGCGAAATCGAACTACTTTTGACTGACTTATGACCAAAAATTTCCCAAGTCCAACCAAAACTGTTCAAGCCGCTAAATACCGGAAATATGGGCTCCAGTATCTATTGCTTATTTTTGACCTAAACTATCGGTGAATCTTTGAGATATATACACAATTCAAATTCAGAGAGAATTCTTTCCTGGCAATAGTAGCCATATTTTTCAAAAATGGGTGGCATCGGTTCAATACTTCCTTTAGCCTCCACATAACCAATATAAAGGTTTCCGAACTTCCGGGTGACTTTATGCTGCATATATTACTTAATATTTTAGCTAACTCAATGAAAATTATAGGTATATAAAATATAATATATAAAATTGAGCGAAAACTTGACCTAACCCCCTATAACCATAATCAAGAATACCAGGCTGATCTTACTCCATATAATTGGTGTGGCTTAATGAAGCTCAGGGAACATTTAATTAGCATGCGAATAGTTAACAGATGCATTCGGGACGGTTCTACCTCAACTCCCATAGGTATGATGATTCGAATTTACCAAAATATACTCCGGTCTTGAAAGCTTTTGTTAGTCACCGCATCTTTTTCGTACAATTTTCGAGAATACCTTCGTCAGCACGCATTTCGGCCTGTTATCTTTTTTGTTTTTTTGCGTGTGCGTCTCGTTCCTTCTTCAACTCTCGGTATCTATCTATCCCATCAACCACGTGTTGGGATCGGCTATAACGTTGCGAGATAAGCAATCAGTTTTCTCTCCACGGCACTCTTCATCGCATCAGCTGTTCCTTTAAATTTTCCTAAAGCCAATGGCCTCGTTTGCAGCTGTACGTAACTAACTTGAAATTCCGCCCTACAGGTCATTTATACCGAATTGCTGATGAGTGCTCTCACAGCAGGTATGTAAGTCGAGTAAAAAATTGTTCGACTATCTGTTGTGATTGCAGCTTGTCTACGTCGAGTCCTTGTGAGTGCGTTTTTTGTTACACAGAGGCTGGTGCATATCTTGGATGCAACAAGATAGTGATCAATTCTAGGACTTCGGAGTCATCTAAATACTGGAGACGTGCCTTCCGTCTATCACAACATGATCGTTGATTTTTCGAACCGGAGATAACGAACTTAATTAATTTTCATTTGCTGTAGTCTAGTACTCTAGTACATTTTACACCTTAATGTAGTTTCCAGGCTGTGATTAATGCAGGTTGCAGGAGTATAAAATGTTCGGTTGTATCCGAACTTCGCTCTTCCTTACTGGTCACTTATGTATACATACATATTTAAATAAATATATTGTGCATTTACGAGAACAGTAAATATTATAACTTTTTAATATCCACTCGAAAAGTTAAAAAATGCAAACAAGTTCTTAAAATTATCTCTGCTTCGGCAAGTAATCAGCGGTTAAGCGTTTATAAGCGCGTTATTAGCCAAGCTAAGTACCTGAATGCCGGTAGCAGCGTGAGCGGTGACGTACTGACGCTACTTAACTCACGCAACGTAAACAAAAAGAAAAATCAGCTGAAGTCATTTTATATGCCGAACTTGGACAGTAAGCGGCGTAAATGTTTCAACTTTGCAATGAGGTTTTCATATCTTTATTTTGTTTAAGGATAACATCGTAATTCTTCTTTATTAAACTTTCATATTCATTAATAACGCTGAGGTAAAATTTCGTGACCACAATCATTTTCATTCACGTACTTATACGCGTTTATATGTATTCCCTTGCACCCACCGTCATTAGCTGATTTAACTTTTCTTCAATTGCAGCGCACTCAATGCAGAATTTCCTGTGCTTAATCAACAAAAACAAAAACCAAAACGAAATACAAAAACAATGGATATATTTTGTATTTCCTGTTTCAATGGCTTCCAATTAACTTTTTGTTTGAGCGCTTTCGCTTTTCTTCATTTATTCTTACAGCTAGCTTTGATTTCCTTCTATTAGAGAATTTTCTTCGAATTCGTATTCGGATAATCCTTCAATCAACTGCTGACGCAATGCACAGCACTAACAGAGAGATCACTGTGATAGCAACAGTGGCTGCGGAGATTCCGGCAAGAACACGAGCAATGTTCTGCAGTACGAATGTTTCAGAGTAGGACCTGGGAGGAAAATAATTACTTTGAATTAAATAATATAGTGATTTGGAAAGTATGATATGGAAAAGTTCTTATTGGACGATTTCAACGTGTTTAAAGACTATTCTATTTTTTTCTCAGGATAATTAATTATCACATTTCAAACGATAAATAACTAGAGGATTCTAGAGTCTTTTTCGATTGTTTTATGTTTTCATAATAGAAATACATTGTTGAAAATTTTATCAATCGCGCCTTGAAAACAAAATCTCTCATCCCATTCCTTCAAGCCCTTGCCCCACGCGGAATCTGTTAGCATAATTAATTCACTGCCGTAGTTAAATTATCTTAACTAGGCACTTAGGAGATCGGATCACTTTCCTGAATATTTTCTCAACTTGCCAAAAAAAGTTATAAAAAGGAGCGATTATATTTTTTTTTTTTTGTTTTTTTTTTTGTTTTTCACGTTTCTACTAAAATTTGGCGATGGTGAAAGGCCATTTATTTTCTTGATTAGTTACTACAATCTCTCACAAAACAATTATTCTATATACAACCTTTTGCAGATTTTTGAATAACCAAAGCTAGTGGAAATGTATTGCCATGGCATCATTAAAAGAAGCCTATAAAGTCAACGATCGATTATTATTTCGACTGCAATGCAAAACAAAAAACAAAAACTTTTGAAGTCCTGTAAACATTGGGAATGTTGAAGCGGTTCGCAAACAATCTTAACTCTTCATGCGAGAGTTTTGAAAATAAGCTTAGAGAAACTTCAACACAATTTGCACAAACATTCCATCATAGTCACAGGTTTCATTTTAGTAACGTTCACCACCCCTACTAAAAAGTGTTTCATGCAATGCATAAGGATTATGAGGTACAAAAAAAAAAAAAACTCGCAATTTCTATTCTACTTTCTACTTTCTACTTTTTTGTTTTCGTTTGAAAAACATTATGATGAAAAATATTTAAATAATACTTCCATGAAAATGTATCGAATTTTTCATTGCCTGGTGTGTTAACTTGATCACGTTGTGAACTGATCTAGCTTATTTATACAGAGAAAGTTGTAAATTGATTTCTTTCATATGTCATTGTAATACTATATAAATATTTATAAATCAAGGAACATATGGAACATGGAAAATTGATTATAATGATTAGAGGCGTAGAAGTCTTTTTTTTTACTTTCGTCTTGTTTTTGCTCGAATTTAATCCAAAGCTTGTCGCAACATATCTAAACTAAATTCAATTTTAATCAGTCAGTTTGAAAGGCGTAGCTCTGTTTGCCCTGCAGGGTCGCAAAGGAAATTTAATTAAAAGATTTGTGTGATTAAGTGATATGAAGAAATTCTCTAACGCACTTGCAGATACCAAGTAAACAGGAGATTGTATTAGGGCAAGGAAATACATAGTTACTGCATGAAAAGCTAGATTATATAATATCATTAATTTTAAATCGTATATTTTGATACTGTTAAATATTATTGCTTATATAAAAATCTTTAAGTTATGTTCTACGGATTTATAGTTTTTTTTTTTAGCGCAATAGTTTGATCCCTATTTGTATCTTTATCCGACTTTTTGCAGCTCTATCAATATTCTAGGTTATTAGGTGGTACGCTTTTTGCAGGTCTACAAGTATGTGTCTGCTGGTAATTGAGTACGCATTGTTTCGTACATAGGTTGGATATTTGTAGATTTCTACGTATCAAAATTTTAATAAAATTTTCAGCGCCAAAAATACTTATTTGTAGAAAATATTAAGTTGTTTTCCATAGCTATGCAGGTAAACTGATTAAGCTTGGCAAGTAATAAAGCCTGGTAATATGATATCTTCTGAGCTAACTTATAGATTTCATGTCTTAAAGCTATTATTTGCTGCTAAATAGTCTCGCAGCTAATAACCTCAGGTATATTGTAGTACTAGATTTATTTGCCAGTGGTAGTTATTCTCTTAACATAATCCTGTTTCTAATCTTATTAAATCGATAGGTTCTGTACCTTTTACGGTAAGATAAAATTAATAAACAGTAATAAAATTATTGGATAGACACCCCTTAGCGCAGCTTTTTCATTTTTTCGCTGTTTGGCGCCAATTAAAGATTCCAAGGGTAGCAAGGTCCAAGGTCCTTCCCTGCTCCTTCTAACGGATTGGAAGTCTTCCCCTTCCTCTGCTTCCCACGGCGGGCATTGCGTCGAATACTTTCAGAACTGGAGTGTTTTCGTCCATTCGGACGAAATGATCTAACCATCGTAGTCGCTGTCTTTTACTTCGCTGAATTCATAATTCCATCGAATGCGATATTCGCCGTGTCCAACGCGCAAAAGACCATAAATCTTCAGCGGAACCTCTCTCTCGAAAACTTGTAACGCCGACTTATCAGATGTTGCCATTTTCCTTGCCTCTGCGCCCTATTGCAGGATGGGTATAATGAGTGACTTTTACAGTTTTGTTTTTGTTCGTCGAGAGATGAATTTACTTCTCAATTACTTAAATAGTCCGAAGTAGCACCTGTTGGCGGGAGAGATTCTGCGTTGGATTTCGTGTTGACGCTGTGCCCTTAATAATTTTAGTATGCTCTCTATGCGGCATCAGTCACTAGATCACCTCTAAAAGACTATGCTCCGATTTGGAAACCTTATGTTAATCGCCGAATCTTTTAAGTTAAAGTGTGTTGGCTAACCTTTTACATCGCGCTCTAATAAGATATGTCGTTTTACTCTCATAATTTGCAAGGATCAATAGACGAGATTATGAAAAATAAGTCAATCAGATTATTGGAAATGCCTATCATAGGAATATTAAGTTTAGATCAAGGTCCAAATCGACTATATTCAGCACTATGGTATAAGAAAATATGTCTATTTAATTTCGTTAAAAACCCACACATATGGACTGATATATGTGGTTCAAAGCATTTCCTTTGGCATACCTACATATTAGGTATATGAGGTTAGGGAAAGTATTGTAGCATATCTCACATGTTAACAGATATTTTCGATTTTTCAGTTTAAGGTTGACATTGTATAAAATTATAGTTTCGTATTTTAATTTTTGTGGAAATTATCCCCAAAACAGTTAATATAACAATGCCAAGTAACTCGTGTACCAAGTTTAATAAAGATAACTTATTTCTTACTCGAATTATCCCTTCTACGCATAGACGGACGGACAGAAAGTCAACCGTCCTTTCTAAATGCATATTTAACTCTACAACTTTCTTCATTAGTTTTAGGTGTTATAAACATGCTTTAAGTGAACAAAAATATTATACTCTGTTGCAACATGTTGCGAGAGCACAAAATATTTCAACTATTTTAATTTTAAAACATTGCCAATTCCTTGAAAATATATATAAAACATATATAACACATACGAGTATAGTATATATGTATAAGAGTAGACATTTATACTCTGTGTATCTCTATATGAATGATTTGAATAAAAGAAGCTTATTAAACTCTGTATTGCTCGACCAAAGTACAATTAACTTGGATATAAAGGCACCCTAAAAAGTTAGCTTTAACATAGGTAATTAAAGTTAAAAACTTTGATCGTTATCCTCGGAATAAGTATTGTTCATTTCGTAGTTGCAAGCTAAGTAAACGAAACGAAATCAGTAATCTAACCGCATAAAACGAGACAGTATCCCAAAAACTACAATATCAAGTAACTTTCCAAAAAACAATACCAGCCGCACCAAAACTACAATCTAATGAACACTAAATGTAAAAGTTTTGTACTAATTTCGTCATTGCCGCTACTGCTGCTGCTGCCTTTTCAGCTTTTGCGCGTCGTTCCTAATTTTATAGCCACTGCGGGATTGTTCGGCGGGAAATTGGTTATTTGGTGAGATATAAAACGGCGACGGAGCGTAAGACATTTTGATGGACGCATGAAAGGGATTCAATTACATTGCGGCCAAGCATTAACGATATAACTGCAACAGCAACAAAAACACACACAAAAGAGAGGAAGGAAAAGGAACCACTGCCAGGCCATGAAATGTTATATAGTAGTGAATCCTTATTATTAAGCTGGCCAACTACAAAATTACGATTACGCTTATCTAAGCATTAATTTATTTCGGTGTATTCGTATGGCACTGATTGCCGAAAGGAAAATTCTACAGGAATCGCACGAAGGACAAACGTTTTAAATTACAGCTATTGACAGCTAATTAGAAACGCTCTCTTTCGGAAAACGTTAAATTTACATATAATATTTGTAACTTGTTTCTTTTGATTTTAAGTTTTTGTTACTGTGGATACTATCCGAATTGCCTAGTTTTGTAGTTGTGTCATCGCCCTAGAAAAATATGATTGTTAAATGGAAATTTTAACATTACGACTCAAAACCCACACCAAAGTTAAAGAAAAAGTTTTTCGCCGGAAACTAGAGATCCTATGAAGTACATAAATAAATGATCAGTATGTCGAGCTGAGTCGATTTAGCCATCTCCGTCTGTCTGTCCGTCTGTCTGTATATATACGAACTAGTCCCCCAGCTTTTAAGATATCGTTTTGAAATTTTGTAAACGGCATTTTCTCTTCAAGAAGCTGCTCCTTTGTCGGAACTGTCTATATTGGACCACTATAATATATAGCTGCCATACAAACTGAACAATCGGAATCAAGTTCATGTATGGAAACTTTCATATTTAAGGTAATAATATATCTCCGAAAAAAATTTTCAGATCGGATTACTATAGCATATAGCTTCCATATAAACTTAACACATAATTACTAACAGAAATGCCTTTGTGAAGGGTATTTAGCTTCGGTGGAACTGAAGTTAACGTTTTTTCTTGTTTGAAGACAAAACAGAAACTTCAAATTTAATGAGAATAATAGTCGTGTATCATAGCGCTATAACGGTTTTAGTTAACGGTTACATTATCACCGCCATATGGACCGATGATTCCATCGGGCCGGAACCACACAAAACTGCTTTTTTTCTTTCTGGATCAAAGGACAGCTCTTAAGCTCTTCATGTTATTTTTTATCAAATGCGGAAACTTTGTTTCTTTACATAACTATAAAGCCAAAACAAAAAAAATATGGCTCGAATATCTCAGATCTTCTTGAAACTTTCCAAGAGCATAGAATGAAGCTATGCCACTTGGAAAGGGCGAACGGCTTCATTTCTTACACAAAACGTTCTTTGTATGCTTTCAATTTGAGTTTTCGACGTAAAATGTGCCAAGTCGTTCCATACGTCACTCCGAGTTATTGCGAACGAATGAATATTGGTTGGGTGTGGTTTGGCTGCGATGAATTCAAAATTTTAATTCCAATTCGGAAGTAAATTGGTATTTACTTATTTGAAATCAGGTATTGAATTATAAATGAAACCCCCGTCGTGGACCTACACTCAACTCAAGCGACTGGTTTAGTATGTACATTATAGGGCGTGGCCACTCCCATATTTTCACAATTTGTAACCCACAAATGCCCCTTGCTAATGCGTAGCTGTGCCAAAATATAATTTTATATCTTAATTTTTGACAAAACCACCCTTACTTCGATTTCTTACATTAGATATACCACCACTTGAATTCACAATTAGAACACTAGGTAGTATTATTAGAATTTGGAGGATTGAGTCATGTGTAGAAGTTCATGCAAGTGAGGAAAGTTCTCTGATCGCCATACACTTGGGAGTGGCCAGAAACGATTCTTTTACATATGGCTCAAGCAGCTCACGACTTCCGGCCTTTCACCAAGTATCCTCTGGGTAGCCTAAGGACATCCGTTTGAAGGCGAGCTAAAGTGAGAAGGCGAAATATCCCCTACATTGGGTTTGGGACCCGCCACGTAAAAAAACACCCCCCAATGAAAATTAGCAATCAGCCTAGGACGAGTGACCCCTCTTCTGATGACGACCATGGCAAACGAATTAAGGACTATGATTTGAGGGCATACACCTGGAATGTCCGGTCTCTTAATTGGGAAGGTGCTGCTGCCCAGCTGGTTAATGTCTTCGTGAAAATAAAGATTGACATCACCGCCGTCGAAGCAATGCGATGGACGGGACAAGGACAGAGACGAGGACCTCCTTGTGGCATTTACTGCAGTGTCCATATAAAGGAGCGCAAGTTTGGTGTGGGATTCGTGGTGGGAGACGCCGTCGCCGAGTAATATCATTCACTCCGGTGAATGAACGTCTAGCCGCAATCCGCATCAAAGCGAGGTTCTTCAACATCTCGCTGATTTGCGCCCATGCTCCGACGGAAGAGAAGGACGATGTGACCAAAGATGCCTTCTATGAGTACTTGGAACGCACTTATGAGAGCTGACCCCGCCACGATGTCAAAATCGTGCTTGGTGACTTCAACGCCAGGGTGGGCAAAGAAGGTATCTTTGGCGCTACTTTCGGTAAATTCAGCCTCCACGAAGAAACATCCCCAAATGGGTTGAGGCTGATCGACTTCGCCGGGGCCCGAAATATGGTTATCTGCAGTACTAGATTCCAGCATAAGAAGACACATGAAGCTACCTGGCTGTCTTCGGATCGAAAAACCACCAACCAGGTCGATTACGTTGTCAAAGACATGTCTCCAGTGTTTTAGATGTGCGTGCGCTCCGAGGTCCTAACATCGACTCGGACCACTACCTTGATGCAGCCAAGATTTGCACCTTACTCTGTGCAACAAAAAACGCACGCCATCAAACACAAGGAAGGTTCGACGTCGAGAAGCTGCAATCACGACTCACAGCCGAACGATTTTCTACTCGGCAGGAGTGCAGCTCTCTGAGAGCACTCGTCAACAACTCGGTATAAGGGAACTGTGGGACGACATTTCAAACTCCTTACGTACAGCTGTAACCGAAACCATTGGTTTTCGGAAAGTGCAAAAGAACAGCTGGTACGACGAGGAGTGCCGTGTCGCGGCGGAGGGAAAACAGGCTGCCTTACGATCAACGACAACACGTGCGGTATGGGATAGATACCGAGAATTGAAGAGGGAAGCGAGACGCATTTGCAGACAAAAAAAGAAAGAGGCCGAAATGCGTGAGTACGAAGAGCTTGATAAGCTGGCCGACAGGGGTAATGCTCGAAAATTCTACGAAAAAGTGCGGCGGCTTACAGAAGGTTTCAAGACCGGAGCATACTCTTGCAGAACCCCCAAAGGTGATCTAGTCACCGATGCCCAGAGCATACTTAAATTGTGGAGGGAATATTTCGCCAGCCAGCTGAATGGTAGTGAACGCACAACGCCAGGAGAAGGAGAACCAGATTCCCCAATCGATGACGATGGAGCAGACGTTCCATTCCCCGACCAGGAAGAAGTTCCAATAGCAATTACCCGCCTGAAGAACAACAAAGCGGCAGGGGCCGATGGATTGCCGGCCGAGCTATTCAAACACGGCGGCGAAGAACTGATAAGGAGCATGCATCAGCTTCTTTGTAAAATATGCCCAACGATTGGAATTTAATCCTCAAAACAGGAGACCCCACAATCTGCGCCAACTACCGTGGGATAAGCCTCCTCAATATCGCATATAAGGTTCTATCGAGCGTATTGTGTGAAAGATTAAAACCCACCGTCARCAAACTGATTGGACTTTATCAGTGTGGCTTCAGACCTGGAAAATCAACAACCGACGAAATATTCACCATGCGCCAAATCTTGGAAAAGACCCGTGAAAGGAGAATCGACACTCACCACCTTTTTGTCGATTTCAAAGCTGCTTCCGACAGCACGAAAAGGAGCTGCCTTGATGCCGCGATGTCTGAATTTGGTATCCCCGCAAAGCTAATATGGCTGTCTGAGCTGACGTTGAGCAACACCAATAGCTCCATCAGAATTATGAAGAACCTGTCCGAGCCGTTCGATACCAAACGAGGTTTCAGAAAAGGCGACTCCAGATCGTGCGATTTCTTCAACCTGCTTCTGGAGAAAATAAATAGACAAGGAACAGTCTTCTATAAGAGTTTACAGCTGCTGGCGTATGCCGATGATATTGATACTAGCTGGCTCAACACCGCCGTTAGATCAGCTTTCTCCAGACTGGACAAGGAAGCAAAGCAGATGGGTCTGGCAGTGAACGAGGTTAAGACGAAATATCTCTTGTCATCAAATAAACAGTCGTCGCACTCGCGACTAGGCTCTCACGTCACTGTTGACAGTCATGACTTTGAAGTTGTAGATAATTTCGTCTATTTTGGAACCAGCGTAAACACCACCAACAATGTCAGCCTGGAAATCCAACGTAGGATAACTCTTGCCAACATGTGCTGCTTCGGACTGAGTAGGCAATTGAGAAGTAAATTCCTCTCTCGACAAACAAAAACCAAACTCTATAAGTCACTCATAACACCCGTCCTGCTATATGGAGCAGAGGCTTGGACGATGACAACAACTGATGAGCCGACGTTGCGTGTCTTCGAGAGAAAAGTTCTGCGAAAGATTTATGGTCCTTTGCGCTTTGGCCACGGCGAATATCGCATTCGATGGAACAATGAGCTTTACGAGATATACGACGACAATTACATAGTTCAGCGAATTAAAAGACAGCGGCTACGTTGGCTAGGTCATGTTGTCTGAATGGCCGAAAATACTATAGCTCTGAAAGTATTCGACGCTGTACCCGCCGGGGGAAGCAGAGGAAGAGGAAGACCTCCACTCAGTTGGAAGGACCAGGTGGAGAAGGACCTGGCTACGCTCGGAATATCCAATTGGCGCCACGTAGCGTAATGAAGAAACGACTTGCGCGCTGTTATTAACTCGGCTATAATCGCGTAAGCGGTGTCTACGCCAATTAAGAAGAAGATTATTAGAATCTGAATATATTTAAAAATACGTTATACGGAAACTAGGCGTGGTTTTAGTCAGACTTCGTTCATTTTCAAGCTGTAATAACAAAATGTTGAAAGAGTGCTTTCAATGTTATTTTATTAAAATCGGCGTAGTAGTGGGCTTGCCCGAAACCTAAAATTTTCAGGCACCTGATGCCCCTCCGTAAAATGACCATATGTGCAAATTGATTTTGTATATTAAATAATTGATGCAATATGTTTCAAAAATATTAAGTTAAAATTAAATTAAAGATAAATCTGTTTTTTAGAAGTCTTTGGTTTTTAAAAGTCTATTTAAGCTCATGCATAAATTTTAGGTGTTCCGAACAACTTCTTCATTCTGTCGTAGAAGTACAATATCTTCAAATCTAATGCTTTGGAATAGGTTGTACTGGCTGACTGCCAAGTCATACATACCGAAACAGATGAAGATCCTTCAAGCCAACATGCATAGATGCAAGGCCGCTGACGCACTACTCTCGCAAATGGTGATGGAGAACGACTACGAGATAATCATCATAAGCGAGCAATACAAAAAGAAAGAGAGAGGTACATTACTAGAAGATAACAGCTCAACCGCCGCTATATGGTTATCACCAGGGAGTAGCGCCACCACTGTAAGTATTGGGAACGGCAACGGTTTCGTCTGGGCCAAGTGCGACCTTTTTACAGTAATTAGCTACTACTTGATGCCAAGCGATAGTACAAAGGAATTTCAAAAAAAGCTCGACAATATAGAGGACACAGCCAGGACAATAAAAGCTCAATTGATTATCACCGGAGACCTAAACTCCAGAGCCGTAGAGTGGGGAATGCCAAACACTGACTCGAGAGGAAAGCGAATTTTGGAAATGGCTGCGTTAATAGGTCTAATAGCGCTCAATACGGGAAATGCAACCACGTTCAGAAGACCGATTCCAGAGTGGGCGACGGTTCCTTAGAGGGGGGGTTTTAGTGACCTGCAAGTAGCACATACCGCTGCTGTGAAGGACGGCATTTTCCACCCCCTCACCCGCATAAAAAACAAAAAAAAAAAAGTCATATATAGACCTAGAGGTCTTTAGTAATTCCAGCAACTGAAGCTCTTAAAGGTTTACATGGGTTTCCACCAGTAAAAAGCAGCATTTTTCAACAATTTCTTTCATATAAAAAATTAAATATTTTATTAAATTTTTTTATTGTTACAAGCATACATTATTAACAAAGAAATTCCGAAATTTTTGTAAAAAATATTTCAAACTCGACCATTGCGACTTCATTTCCGTTGACCTCTTGGAAAGTAGAACCGCCCGTGTTTTAGTTCAAAACTTAACATAGAACTTTGACGCAGGAAGAAAATCTGAAAATTGATTTAGCAGACATTTTTACAACAAAAAAATTTTAATTTCAGTGAACATTACGCGATATTTTTTTTTAAATAGTTGTACTTAACAAAAAAAACTTTGTCCAAGTCTTCAAGAGTTGTATCTAAAAGACCTGTGTAAAATTTCACGAAGGTCGATTGAATAGTTCTCAAGAAATCTTGCCAACCGACTTCAAAAGCACAGTTTAAGGACGACGAACTTAGTCTAGCGTCTAGTTGGCAAGGCTGTATCTCTGAAACTATTACTCGGATCAACTTGAAAACTAAGAACAATATTCTTAAAGTGTTGTTGAATTTAACGAGACAGTGAGAAATTATTATACCCATGTATCCCCTAAAGTTCAAAAAAGATAAATAAAGAACAAGCTTATAGACCTTCTAGAAATACTTATCTTAGCTTAAGATACTTGGAGATATTGCCTTAGAAATATTGGGGTCATTAGAAGAAATAAGTAATTCAAAAAATGTGTCTTTTCTTTTCAAAAAATCTAAGGCAGTGGGACAGTTACACTGTGGCGTTTTGTGGAAATTTATGCTCGATTTTACGCTTTAAACGCCAAACGACAAAATCCACTGCCACCAACTTAATATGTCGATTGTTGCATGCATTGGGGCTTTTCATTCACCTAACAATTACTCGAAATTTGTGGTAAACAAAGCATTGAATTTGTTAGGCACAAAAACATATATGTACGAAGCACACTTCGAGTACCTCGTGAGCTATCTAATTGCTGTTACACCTCTCAGGCAACGGAAGAAATAGAAAATAATTTCTACCGATTATTGAATCGCGTGCATCTGGTTAAGTGTCGGTTACGTCCTTGTGCTACCTTGTGTGTTCGCATAAAGATCGCGTAGGCACATGCAAATTAACATGTCTTGCTTGCGAACACCTAAAGCCAATTATATGCACATAAAACCTAACTTTGTAAGATTCCGAAATTTCAGCTTTTACTTAAATAAATTTTCTATTAAATTTTAACACGCAAACTTTATCCTGCGGAGCGTTCGACGATTCCTGTCATTCTTCACGCCAAAATATTTAAATTTTCTGACATGAGTGAAAAAATGTATGCAGCCGGGAGTATGCGAGCGAAGTTTCCCGCTGTAACCATACATTAAAATCTATCATGTCGAATTTTTCCAAATGCCTAATTTTAGCACTTGCACGTAATATATATACTTGAAATCGCATGTCTTTGGCGTTCAACACGACAAGAAGTGAGAAATTGATTTTTTTTCTAATTCTATGTAATTTCTTAGAATATAAGTGGTGTCTAGACGTATGCAGTCATAGGATATTTTTCTTATGCATTTACCGAATTTTCGAAAACATCGTTTTTCTTAAAAACTAACAAAACATATTTTTATTATTCGGATTGTAAGGATAGTATTTATCTATAGAGTCATATATTCCACCTTTTATGAATTACAAATATAATTGACTAGGGTAGGTAACTGTGGAACAGATGAATTAGATGGAGCAGGCCTCTCCCCACAACTAGACTCCGGAAAAAGAGGAATTTATATGCCGGTGGCAATTGCAGGTGTTTAGTCGAAAATATGTTACAAATGTAGCTGAGTCTCCGTGGATTCTTGACCTGCTCGACAAGCAGCTAAATGTGGCATGAATAAAACATTGGTCGCACATGTCGAATATTAAAATTCAAAAGAAATAATATAATCGTTACTAACTGTCTAAAGACGTGAAATTTGGAGTGATATTTTTCTAACGCTCCTACTCAATGCACGTTGCAGTCCATGTGCAGTCTACAGAAGTAGACTTTGACGCGTTTACACAAAGTAAAATGTCGGATTCTCAGCTACTGAAAGTATCTGTTCTTTTTTATGAACCAAACAAGTCTCATCTTTAAACTTCTCAGCGCACATGTTTTGACCTAAGATATTCTATGTCAGAAAATCTTTTTTTTTTTTGTTTTTTGGAGAATGGAAGGGAAGATTAGTAATTGTAAACTAAACTGTGTGGTGCCATGAAAAATATACGCTTCTGTTCTAATGACAATAAAACCAACCTAACGTTAGTTATACATATGATTATTCCAATGTTAACAAGAATAAGCTTATATAAGGTTTTAAAATAGATGATTATATTAGTATCAAGTGTAGTTTCGGGCATTTTTAATATATCATGAACTGTAACTTTTTTCATTATATTTAGTAAATTTTTCAATTTCGTTATCAAAATAATCGTCGTAACTTTTCGTTCGGGTTTTGACATTTTATGCTCTTTATAATCTTCCACCTGTATTTGCTATTCGTCGAATTGTTGAAGATTGCGAGGGTTCATTTTCTTTACATAATGTTCAAGTGCCAATAGGATAAGGAACCGCTGAAACTAATGAAAATATTGCTGCCGCTAAGAGCAAGTGTTGCTGTTGAACGCAATATGTCGCTTCAAAGATATTCTCAAGAACTGGAACTGTCTCGAACTACAATCTTTTGAGAAAGGATTTCGGCTTACATTCATATAAAATTGTACTCACTCAAGAACTGAATTTCATTGAATTGAATTTCATTTCCATTGAATCACCGTAAACGTCGTGGATTTGCTCATTTAGTTTTTTTAGCAAAATCATCTTCCAGTTTGAGTGTTTTTAAATCTAGTGTAATCATCGGTTCTTTCGAAATGAAACTGGTGGGATGGATTGGGTATGCTCGGTAAAAACAAATTTTTTAAAAAGGTTGTGCTACATGCCACATAGCAGGCAACAACCGAGCTTTTGTGAGAAACGTTTAGAGATTCGATTATTTCAAGGAATGTTGACGTTGACTGCTCTCCAAGAAGATGTGATTTAACATCATTAAACTACGTGTTGTGGGGTTATTTGAAGTCGTTGGTATTTAGCAATAAATGGATGCTTTAGAAATGTTATTGAACGCTCTATTCATAACATACGACTTGATATAATATTCCGAACTTAGTTGTATAGGTTGTACTTTACATTAAATTAAAAAAAAAAAACAGAATTGAGTTAATACCACGTCAGTTTGGAACGATCAAGAGAGAACAATTCAGAACAGATGGAAATCCTGTAACCAATTGCAAGAGAACGAGCAAATATGGTCCAAATATGATAAGACTAAAACTATGGACTTATTAAAAAGCTCTAGCTATAGAAATATTTACAAGCCGTCGAATTGAAAAAAGAAATTGTTTTTCCTCAGCATAAAGTCAAGTAAAGACAATAATGCATAACATATTGAAACTAAAATATATATAAACCAATCCTTACCAATCGATAGATTAAAATATTTGACGATATTTGCAAAAGTACATACAAACGAAGAAGAAAGTATTTTATTTGTGAAATAGTGCTATAAACCCTCTTTAGCACCACTTCATAAAGTCTGTTTAGTTAAAAAAAATTTCCTTGATTTATTTCCTTGCTCATCTCAATCCTCTTTGAAGTTTTATTCTGTAAAGCTTATAGAACATAGTCGGAAAGTTGCTGGTAGTAACGAGTGCCAGCTACATACGTTGCAGCATAGATTGGTTTGGTTTTTTATGTAGTTGTCAGCACTCTTCGTTGGTATTGGCGTTGCCATATTGAATGAAATTCATATACCATGGATAAAAAAATTGGATACTCGACATTTAAGATCACAAAATACACCAACAAAAACTTTCTTCTTTAAGTTTGAAGTGGTTGGTGGAAACATATACGTTCGGACCTTCTAAATATTATTTCAGATTAGTTTAATTCGTGAGCCTGAACCCTACAACAAAATTTTACATCAGGGTTGACATAAAACAATACACTCAAAATCAAATTTGTCCAGGCATATAAACAAAGTGCGCATATAATGTACCAGTTCGGGTCAAATTTGATCTTGATTATATTTAAGCTTGATTTAGCTTCTCACAGAGGCTTTTGTCACTTTCCTTAAGAGAAATATTTTAATTTAGGGACATTATTGAACCAACATTGAAGTGAAAAACTACTGAATCACAGCTAACTTCGGAACGTAACCGATCGTTATCTGATTGGCATTTCGAAGTTCTTGCAGCTAAAAAGTTAGTACAATTGGCAACGCTGTCTTTACTCAACTTTACTCAACTTAGCATTTTTCAGTCGCTCAAGTTGTACCAACTTTACACGTAAAAGTAGCAGTGCCTAGCAGCTAGATGACTTGCTTACTGGCCATTCGACTGCTTGCCTGTCTTCTTGCTTGGCTTTTTGGCTGCTCGCTTGCTAACTTGGGTGATGACAAACTTTTTTATGGCAACACTTTTGCAAGAAGCATAACTTTCGCTTATAAGAAAATTTTATTCGCCGGTTACTTTGTCACCATTTATTTTCATATACGAGTAAGCACATACACATACACCGATAAACATTGCAGTGTCGTAATCTCGCGTTATCCCACTCTAAAATTATCGTTTTCTTTTTACAGTATTTATTCGCTGCTGGGCTTTGGCTTTCAACGCTTCATTTTCTTCAAACCCATCGACTTTCGCTGACATACTCATATACAGCCACACACAGATACATACTGGTACATATAAAGATCGTATTTGCGCTGCGTTTTTATTGCAGCACTAACGAGTGCAGTTGCAAAAAACAAACTGACGAAATGGCAAAAGTCGTGGAGGTAAACAGTAGATATACTGCCAAATGGCTGGATAACTGACAAATGATGCACACTTTGCGGCTACAATGTTTGCTTTGCATATCATTGTGTTACATTCTTTATGAGCAGCCAGCAGTGCTATGCCAAATATTTTATATATTTTTTTCTTAAAAAAAACCAAGATTATGATAAATATACATATGGAAAGATCGTCACAACTTGTTTAGTCAGTTCATGTACCTATTATTGGGTGAAAAAATGTGGTAACACAAAAAACTAGAGGACCCGACGAACTCTGTTTTGCTTTAGAGGAAACAAATAAGCAGGGTTCGGACTTTATTAAGTCCTTTGTTTTAGAAAATACAAATATAATATTTAAGTATTTTAACGATTCTTTATTCAGATTAAAACCGCAAACTTTGAAAGATTGAGCTTGTGATTTTTTAATGGTTATTACGAATGACGAAATCGTTAATTGAAGTACTTTATACTCAAACGGCATATCGGTTGGTATTATCGTAATAATCCGAATCAAAATTTCCTCACCTTCGAATTTTCTTTTGAGTATTGTCACGCAAATAAAATTGTTCATCAATTTACTTGCAGTTACATAGTTTTGTTTGGTTTATGTTTCATAGTACTATTAGTACGTAGCCAACCTTTAGGCGTAAATTGTGCATTGGCAAGTCAGGGGCTCATCCAAGGAGTTTAAATATTGAATTGATTAGTTAGTGAGTGCATCTCCACTCATTACTTACAATGGCCTCATTCTGAAATCATCTGAAGAAGACATAAACATCTCTACAATTTATTATTTTTGTGGTTTGTTGACGAGTTTCACTTTCGATGAGACAAAGTTACGTAAATTATTTGGAAATGAAATCAATTCGCTCGTCTCATCAACAGGTACTCAACCAGTACCGATAGTCAATAATTACTCAGAGAAATCTTCAGTAGATTTATCATTACGCATTGCAGTTCTCATGTTTTTAAGCTGAAATTTCTTCAAATAGCGTCATAGATTTGATGATTTAAGGCAAACGTTTATTTCATCAGCAGTCGTTCATCTTGCAATCACTGGCACTATCTGGCGGAAATCCCAACCAATAGAATCATTGCTCATCCAAAACATCTTCTGTCATTGCGTAGATCTTTCAATGTTCGGTTAAGTGCAATTATGATTAATTTCACTGCTGATAAAACGTTGGGCATTGCTGAGTTTTTTCAATAATATTGGATCTTTCCAGTTCCATCGGGGTCATACAGGCAATACAATCCATCACAATGGCTTCAATGATTTTCGTATCTCAATGGGTGTTGTTTTCTAGCAAATCGAGTTTTTCACATACAGGACGATATATTGGGAATATTATACAATTTACAGTCCGTACTGTTTCAACTGGATGAACTGTCTACATACTACCAAGAGCATTGAAATGTCTTCGATGAAGCATTCCAAATGTAACAATGTGGCAACTACGAATAAAGTATAATTCATGCTAACGGATCGGATACGGAAAAGTCCAACTGTTGTCGACAACGAAGTCCATTCTGTTCAATTTTGATGTGGTAGTTCGACCATTATCGTCTGGTTATCGACGCCGATACAGTGGATAACCATTGCTGTTAGTTAGTGGATATACAAGTAGATGGTAGGTGGATATAACCCCAGAACTCAATTTATCTAATAAAAATTAAACGCCTCGTTTCTAATTTGATGAACAAGTCGACGCAAAGCTGCAGAAATAATCGAGTAAACCGCCAGAAATAATTGTCATCATTTTAGAGAATCGTCAATTGATATGCGTAATAATCGAGCAAGCTGTTTTGGTAGTTTCTTCACTCTAAATAAAAAAAGGAGATTTATTGTTTCGTATCTATCTATTTTTAGCATAGTTTATTTCGATTGCCAGTAATTTGTGTTTTATCATAAACCAAAACTGAACAATGTAATGTATACCTCATGTTCAGCTATGATATTGATACTTACAATGGATTAATATAATTAAAATAATACGCATCTTGTCTAAACGCTGCTCGATTCAAATCAGTATTTGATGGAGCTCTCCTTGTGCAGCGTACATCATCCACGTGTTGTTCGCTCAAAGATTTCGCATTCTAATTGAGAATCCCGAAGTCGAGTCACGCTGAAGCCGCGCTTTCCTTTCATTTAAAATATTTCGTATCCTTGCATTACGGGATTTTGGGGAAAGATTCGATCGTCTTAGTCGCCATTTGAAACGAAAGATAAGAAAACAAAAATTAAAGGAAAGATTATTTACGGGCGATCTCAGGGCGGGCTTCCAGTTCGTTACCTTTAAACTTTTATTCCATTCTGAACGACTTCATACATAAAAGCTATTGATTTTTAAGCTTTAAATATACGGCATATACTTTCAATGCGGAAAACTGGATCAATGGAATAATATTGAAGATGCTTGGGGGCAACTGATCGAAGTTAAGGTTCCCTACATTAATATTGCATACTTCGTTTCGTGAGCAGTTTCCCCTAATAAGGTTTAATAACTACAACTTAGTGTTAGAATCCCTACCAATCCTTAGCAGAGTGTTCACATTGGCGGTGACAAAGGGTTATGGGTATGACGCTTTTAGATGTACCTATGAAGGTAACAGAAGTACCAAAGATTTGAAAGAAATGGAATTTTATTAGTAACCACTATTTATCTCAGCGAGTCACTTCTGGAAGAATTTACAAAATTTCGAAAAGCAAAACATCATTCTCGAAATTCGCGCACAGCAAAAAGGTTTCAAAATATATTTTGTCTAAACGCTTTTTAAGTAAAAATTTAGCTTGAGTAATACAAACATTTAAATTGCTTTACGCTAAGCCTTTTATCAATTCACTAATCACGAACAACAAATGTATGCAAACATTTTTACATACAAACAAAATACTTGGTATGTACAAAATCATTGAATTCCTTTGCACGCCTTTATCGTAAATTGTTCGAATATCTCGCTTAACTACCAACGGCGCGGCAAAAGACTTCTGCGAGTTGTTGGCAATGATAAAGCCACTAATAATAACTGGAATGAACTCTTAATGATGCACTAAAACCACGCCTCAGATGGTCTGTAAACTTTTCGCTTTGGCATTTATACTCGTAATTATGTATAATGCACGTAATCGCAAGAAAGAAATACCGAAGCAGAAAATCTGTTGCCAGTTTGAACAGTAAAATGGGTTAAGTATGCAGCATTTTGATGCTTTATTAGCCGATTAAAGTTGCTTTGTGTTCAAATGAAATAATGTGTGGTTGAAATACAAATTCTTTCTGGCAAAGTTAACGGTCCGTAATTAATTGCTTTGGTGAAAGCAGTGGTTGTTGGAGGATCCCAATTAAATAAATTTATTTATAGATGAGTTCTTTGAAGGTAAATTATGAATTTTTGGCCACGAATCCGTTATCTCAACGAAGCTGCTATTCACAATGTTTTTAACATCGATAGTTTGGGATACAAGGTAACATATTTACTTTGAAAAGATGGAATTTGATCAAAGAAGTGTTTTTTTTTCTATTGAAAAAGTTGTACTGCCGTGGTGGCGAGAGCTCAAATCACCGAATTTGGGCTCCTTTATATGGCCACTGTAGTAAGTCCCACAACCCAATCCCATTCTATGTTCATGGCCTTAAATTGTAATCCAATGGTTTACCATGGTCGTCATTAAAACGGTGGTCTCCCGTTCGAGCCTGATGTTTACTTTTTATTAGTAGGGTGTTTTACGAGGCGGGTCCCAAACCCAATCTTGGGAGAGATTGTTCGCTTTCATATTTTAACTCGTCTTCAAATGGATGTTATTAGGCTACCCAGAGGGTACTGGTTTCAGACCGGAAGTCGTGAGTTGCTTGAGCGATATCTAGAACAATCGTTTCTGGCCACTCCCAAGTGAATGGCAATAAAATAACTTTACTCACTTGCGTGAACTTCTGCACATGACTCCATCCTTCAAATCGCATATATACATAGATGATATATCGAATACTAAATTAAGTTTACTTCCTTTCGTCCATTGCCACTGGTTTGTAAAGTAAACTGATATCTTTTCATTCATCTAATAATGCCTTCTCTCTGAGAGGTGATGGATTTTAAAAAACAAAGCTTCGTCGAAAAAGCAAGTCTCCAATTATATGTTTTACACCTTGTTCGAGGACACTATTTGTGTTACATAAATTCGAACTCATTTGAAATTGTTGCTTTTGCGGCACTTTTGGATATTGCGGTATACTGTTGGTTGCTGCGAAAAGATGGCTAGCCTTAACAAAGTAACGGCAAAACAATGAATACATATCTACTCATTTACTATGTTTATATGCATGTATACACCATTATTACAGTTTTTTATAAGCAACCAGTTTTTCTTTGTGTTATAATTCTAAGGATGTTCATGTCCTCTCGCCAAATAACACTCTCCACATGCAACCTTTACCCTTTTTTGTTGTGGTAGCCATCGGTGACTGGCCATCGTGTTAATTCAATCGTGTGGCCGCCATGAGGCCGTGCGTGATTCATTGGCTTTCCGACACAGAAGCACAATAGAACAAAGCTTGCAAGCAGGCATACTTGCATACATTCATAGGCGCATACACACGGGTGTGTATATTCATTAAAATCAGATGATAGTGTTGGTGTAGCAACAGTCCGCATTTGCTTCGCTTCACCGTTCAGATTCAGTTACTCTTGCCGCCGAGAATAAAGGTGGGTGTTGCAGGATGGTGACCCGATGTAGCTTGTTGCTTTGTTTCAGTAATATTTCAGTTTGTGGCAAATCTATTCGTCTACCAGCGTATGCAACAATTGCCGCTTGGGCAGACAAGGAGTAGTTGCGAAAAAGTTTAATACAAGGTGGAAGTTAGCCAACGGCTCTAAATGTGTCGGCAGGGTAGACGTGTGGTGCGAGTTAGCGTGTGCAGCCAACCAACCGATTCGGTGTTCGACGAGTCAATCAGCTCTGTGGCTTGTTAACAAATAGACAACAGCAGTCGACAAACAAAAATATAAACCGACTACTAAATTGGACGATGCAAACATGATTTCAAAGGCCACACTTCAGTTCACTTTGTGCCCTGCCTGCATATGAATGGGTACTTGCTTGGTATAGCTGTACATATAAAGGATTTCCAGTGAGTTAATTCCGGAAAAATACTAATTCGACGCATTTAAGTACCAAAGCTTTGTTTTTTTGTGTTTCTCAAAAATGAGTTTCATATTTTGCTATCCATTCATTCTTTGAAGTCTGTAAAGCTAGTTTAATTTCCTGGCCTATAGTAGGAGAATAAGAAATGGTCACAATAACTATATTTTTTTTTATAGTAGGAGGAAACATCGAAGTATTCCGGATACTGGACTTTTAATCCGCTAAACCTAACCTACTCGCATCTCATGTCTCTTCCACGGGACTACTGTACAAAGTATTAATTCATTGGAGGAAAGACAACATTTAAGTCTCCTCTATTCTACGGACTGACTGACGACTAATCTGTTGTAAATATCTCAGCCTGGTTACAACTAGTGCTGCCGCTTTCCATTTTATAGAGGACTCGCATATAAGTGCAGTCAATTTTTCAACCATGGCGTAGTTTTCACCTAAATCAATGAAATAGTACGTATATTCTATACACTCTGTATACGTCGGATAATATGGACTAAAGTCATGACGATATTTGAATAGTAGCTTCTCAAAGGATGGAGTCATGTGTAGAAGTTCACCCAAGTGAAGAAAATTCTCTGATCGCTATTTAATTGACAGTGGCCAGAAACGATTCTTTTACATATGACTCAAGCAGCTCACGACTTCGGGTCCTCTTTAACCTCTGGATAGCCTAAGAACATCCGCTTGAAGGTGAGCAAACGTGAGAAGGCGAAATATCTCTGCATAGGGTTGTGCGCTGGGTTTGGGACTCGCCACGTAAAAAAACACCCCCAATGAAAACATAACATCAGCCTCGGATGAGAGACCCATCTTTTGATGACGATCATGGCAAACGAAATAGGGACTACGAATTGAGGGCATGCACCTGGAATGTCCGGTCCCTTAATTGGGAAGGTGCCGCTGCCYAGCTGGTTGATGTCTTCGTAAAAATACGGGACAAGGACAGAGAAGAGTAGGTCATTGTGGCATCCACTACAGTGGCCATATAAAGGAGCGCAAGTTTGCTGTGGGATTGGTGGTGCGAGAGAGACTCCGTCACCGAGTACTACCACTCACTCCGGTGAATGAACGTCTAGCCACAATCCTCATCAAAGAGAGGTTCTCCAACATATCGCTAATTTGCGCTCACGTCCCGGGGAAGAGAAGGACGATGTAACCAAAGATGCCTTTTATGAGTGCGTGGAACGCATTTATGAGAGCTGCCCCCGCCACGATCTCAAAATCGTGCTTGGCGACCAACAATGTCAGCCTAGAAATCCAACGCAGGATAACCCTTGCCAACCGGTGCTACTTCGGACTGAGTAGGCAATTGAGAAGACAGGGTCCTCTCTCGACAAACGAAAATGAAACTCTATAAGGCACTCATAATTTCCGTCGTGCTATATGGTGCAGAGACTTGGACCATGTCAACAACGGATGAGTCGACGTTGCGAGTTTTCGAGAGAAAAGTTCTGCGAAAGATTTATGGTGCTTTGCGCGTTGGAGCGATGAGCTGTACGAGATATACGACGACATTGACATAGTTCAGCAAATTAAAAGACAGCGGCTATGCTGGCTAGGTCATGTTGTCCGGATGGACGAAAACACTCCAGCTCTGAAAGTATTCGACGCAGTACCCACCGAGGGAAGCAGAGGAAAAGGAAGATCTCCACTCCGTTGGAAGGACCAAGTGGAGAAGGACCTGGCTTCACTTGGAATATCTAATTGGCGCCACGTAGCGAAAAGAAGAAACGACTGGCGCCCTGTTCTTAACTCGGCTATAATCGCGTAAGCGGTGACTACGCCAATTAAGAAGAAGAAGAAGAAGCTTCTAAAACACCGATGGCCACTGAGTATTTAGGTCAGATGGAAATTCAGGACTCCATATTATGTACCTATTCGCGAATGTACCATATGTCCGGGCAAATGTATTCGACTCTTAAGATAAGTTATAAGTATTTACAATATTTGTAAAGATGTAATGTGACGAAACTATTAACCAGCGCAGAGAAAAAACTGAGATTGGTATTACATACATGTATATATATTTTTCTTAACCCCCCTATAGTCATAGATATTAGTGCCCTTGTGCTTCTTTACGAATGTGTTTTCCAAGGAACGTGTGTTGCATCCAATATTTGAAAAAAAAAAAATTAAATTTGGCTCAGACACGATATGAACCTCCGATAGTTACACGGTCCAAGCACTAGATTTTGTGGAACGCCGCTTCCTAATTGTTTAATTAGAAGATTGCTCTCATTCCACTCTACAATTTGCATACGAAACATATATTTGGAATATATGTATATCTATGTACATAAGTAGTTAAATATTTAATAATGTGTTGTCTGCAAATGACACGCAAGTGGGCGGGAGAACTTTGTTGCTTGCCTACATAAAAACACACCTTAGATATTCGTGCTTGTCGTTCAACGCCTCCCATCCTCCTTTTACATTTCATGTTTTATTTAATATTACTTGTTGTTATAACAAGATAATTTGCAATTATATGGCGCGAACAAGATAGCCAAATAGTGATAGTTGACATAAACTCATTTTTTTTTAATTTGCCGCAAGCGTGTGCGCACGGTACCGTACATATACATACTTGTATGTAGTGAAGTGTGAAGTTTTGTTAAGCATAGAGTATTTTGTGAAAAGAGGTTGAATTTATATATATTTTATATATGCTTCCTAATTTCATGGTCTGATGTAGCATTCATATACTAGTACATACATATGTATGTGTTACTTATAGTTTTATGACTTATATTTTATCTATACTTTATGAGTTGAGTGTGATAACTCTTAATATAGACCGTCAGCTGAAACAGATCTCGAGAGAACTTTACTTACTATAGTTCTCGTTATATCGGCCTTCAAAGAGTTTTGACTTTTATATTGATTTGCTTGTTATACAAAATTATGAAATATCTCTGCCTAAATACCGTTTAAACAAATTTCCATATTATGTGTCTTCAAAGAAATTTAGAATTATCAGATTTAGGTGCACCGTTTTGTTCGATATTTTTTTTTTTTTTTTTTTTTTTTTTTTTTTTTTTTTTTTTTTTTTTTTTTTTTTTTTTTTTTTTTTTTTTTTTGATGAAAATTTCATTACGCCGCTTTCAATAAAACCCTCGTATTGTGAAAAAGCATGGGCAATAGAATTTCACAAGCTGCCATAGACAGAAATCCCTTATTGGCAAGCACAGACCTTAAAGTAGATGCATCCCAACTAAGCTCCCGAAGCATGTGGACTGGTGTTGGGACTAACGTCACCACATAACTTTATTTTATTATCATTTGTCATATAGCTTTCTTATAACTAAAACTGAAAACTTAGATTAAAATGTAAATGACGTAATATTGTGCTTGGATGACGTCTGTATTGCGTGACTGTTTAACCCAGAGATAATAAGATCCCCAACGTTTGCTAAACGTCAAAACCTACCGAACTTTGACAGTTGACTGGATTGAGTAGGTTTAGATGTTTTGCAATTGGAATGCCTGGAACGGCCAGATTGAAATTATACGAAAACAAGTAAGGACGGGCTAAGTTCGGGTGTCACCGAACATTTTATACTCTCGCATGATAAAGTGATAATCGAGATTTCAGGCGTGGTTGTGAACCGATTTCACCCATATTTGGTACATGTCATCAGGGTGTTAAGAAAATATTATATACCGAATTTCATTGAAATCGGTTAACGCACTTTTAGTGATTTTCAACATAACCTTTGTATGGGAGGTGGGCGTGGTTACTATTCGATTTCTTCCATTTTGGAACTGTATATGGAAATGCCTAAAAGAAACGACTCTATACAGTTTGGTTGACATAGCTATAGTAGTTTTCGAGATATGTCCAAAAAGTTACGTCAAAATATGCCCCTCCCTAATGCGATCCTTTGTGCCAAATTTCGTTTTAATATCTTTATTTGTGGCTTAGTTATGACACTTTATAGGTTTTCGGTTTCCGCCATTTTGTGGGCGTGGCAGTGGGCCGATTTTGCCCATCTTCGAACTTAACCTTCCTATGGCGCCAGGAAATACGTGTACCAAGTTTCATCATGATATCTCAATTTTTACTGAAGTTACAGCTTGCACGGACGGGCGGACAGACGGACAGAGAGACATCCGGATTTCAACTCTACTCGTCACCCTGATCACTTTGGTATATATAACCCTATATCTGACTCTTTTAGTTTTAGGAGTTACAAACAACCGTTAGGTGAACAAAACTATAATACTCTCTTTAGCAACTTTGTTGCCAGAGTATAAAAATAATTCTGAAAATTCAGGGAAATGCATGCAATATCTCTCTCTCTACTTCAATTGATATAAACATCTACACTTAAATTTCTCATCTCTATAGCGGTATATTTGTTGTGTGTGTAACACTACTCCATCTATAAATCCGTATTCAATTATGAAATACATTATTTCAATTAAGTCTGATTTGCTTGGACACCGCCTACACAATGCAGAACAATTGTGCTTAAAAAGTAATGCCTCTTAAATTACGAGTAAAGCTTTGTCAGACAGTCTAACAACCTTGTCTATGTTCTTTGCATATTTCGAGGTTGTAAAACTTTTCACATTTCTATCGAATTTTAATTCAATTTCATTTAACCTTGTGCTGCGTCTCAAATTGCCGTTTATTATCACAAAACATGGAAAGCATATCCTCTGCCAGATCCCTGTTACGGCGACAACAAAAATAAATAACAACTCCAACAACTGTCGTTGGGAAACCAATAAAAAAGTAAGGCAGAAGGAAAAAGTCATAAAAATCTGCTGTGCACGCGGACAAGGATCACGTAAATTGTACGCACGAACGCATCCTCAATGCGGCCGCCATTAACGAGATAGCCTACCACGCAACTCATCCACATAGCAGCAAGCGGGGCTAACAGACCAGCAGGCTTTTCCGCTGTTAAGCCAACCGAACTGACTTAAATGGCTGGTCTAGTTAAGCTGCTGCGTCACACCGCAACAATTGTTGCCTACGTCTAAGTTGCTGCATTTTATTCACACACACACATACACATTGTATAAGTATGGGTGCGCGATGTGGGATTATATGTGTCGTTGGGGTGTGCGTTTGCGTCGGAGCATCGTTAAATAATTGAATTGTGGCCTTAGCATAAAAACAATGCAAGCGTTAGCGCCATTTAACATAACAACAGTTGAGCGCTCACTTTATCTGGGCTCGCTGCGTGGGAGGGACTTGTTTATTGTTTGTCCGCAGAAAGTTAAACATTTCAATGATTTAATTACGTATTAAAATATTTATTAAATTGACTATAAGAACCGAGTAAATATTAAACTTAGATAATAGGAACTTCATGGGAATTATCCATCAAACAAATTGTTTAGAAAATGAGAGGGGGGTGGCATTTATTTATAAATTATTGGGGAGCATTTGTTTGAAATTCGTATCATCACAGAATATATTTTCCAACTAGCAGTGCTAAATTAGAACGCAACTAAGATATACATACAGTCACTCCCAGCTTATTTGATGCAGATAGAATTTTTTTGTAAAGTGTTCGATATTTCTTCAAATTTTGCAAA
Organism: Bactrocera latifrons; assembly: GCF_001853355.1. Classification (NCBI taxonomy): domain Eukaryota; kingdom Metazoa; phylum Arthropoda; class Insecta; order Diptera; family Tephritidae; genus Bactrocera; species Bactrocera latifrons. Next base: position 51,271 of record NW_017536964.1, on the reverse strand, counting down.
AGAGAAAAAACTGAGTATACATACATCTTATTTGTTTTGTTCTAATTAGTTCGTCAACAAAAAAATACAAAAACTGTCCAGTCGTTTCATTGTAATACAAAAAAAACAATAACATAACGACAATAGGTCGCCACAGCTTAAATGATGCAGTTAAAAGTACCGCTATTTTTCGTCGCGATTTGCAACAATTGGAAGTTTTTGATTAGTTTRCAGATAATTGTTGAAAGAAGTGGATGTAAAGTGATATTTAAATTTACGTAAACTTCAATTTGTTAATCATGGGACCGCGGACATCACTAGAAAAAYGAGAGTTGGTGTTGGAGCAGTTTAAAAAGGGAATGTCGCAACGTAAATTTGAGTTCGTCCACAGTTCAGCACATTATTGAACGCTATGTACGTGAAAATCGTGTGTTAAGTAAAGGACGACAGGCTCCAAATAAAATTTTCACGGAGAAAGATTGTAAGTGGTTAGTGCGTCAAGTGAAGAAAAATCCAACAACAAGGGCTCCAAAGTTGACAGAAATGGCCAAAAAAGATTTAGGCCATCTAAATAAGACACCAGCATTTTGGAAGACTATACTTTGGCAGACCTTTTATATGGCGCGAACCTAATACGGAGCTTAGGCCTCAAAATTTGCGTGCTACTATAAAACACGGTGGCGGCAACGTTATGGTGTGGGCATGTATGTCATCAAATAGGGTCGGAAACTTAACTTTTGTGGAAGAAACTATGAACAAACATGTATATTTAAAAGTTCTGCAAGAAAATTTGCTTCAAAGCGCTAGAAAATTGCAAATTGAAGATGACTTTCGCTTTTACCAAGATGACGACCCTAAGCACAAGTCACAGATGGTGCAAATATGGTTAATATATAAATGTCCACACATTGTCGAAACTCCTGCACAATCACCGGACTTGAACGTCATCGAAAATTTGTGGTCTATTTTGAAGACAAATATTAAAAAACATGACATCCAGAACAAATCCGATCTTAAAAAGGCTATAATGGAAGAGTGAAACCAAATTAGACCGGAATACACCAAAAAATTAGTAGACTCCATAGCAAATAGACTTCAAGCTGTAATTGATAATAAGGGATACCCTACTAAGTACTAAGGTTTAAAAGTTTATTTAAATTACGAATAAATACTTGTTCTTTTTTGAGTTGCATCCTTTAAGCTGTGACGTGAATTTCCAAATACTATTTATATTTTTTGCATTAAAACTAAATAAATAGAAAATTTTTTTGAATGTTTTGTTGAAAAATTAAATAAAGTAAAATAGATAAGATGTCTGCATACTCTGTTTTTTCATCTTTGCAAAATTTTAAGATCACTCTTCTTTTCTTCAATTTGGATATTTGCTGAAATATAATATGTTACCGGAGTTTCAGCTAGAAAAAAAGAAAAGGTATACATATGTGCCTTTCTGGTCAATTTGATCAACACTTGCAGAGTGCGCATAATTGTTAAAGAAAAAGGGAAAGAAGCATACTATATGATATCAGTGAGGAAATACGGAGGCTGCTATATATATTTCTGGCATTTCCATTGGAAAGTTTGACATTTTTTAGCAGCGCATTACTCAGAACGTTTTGTCATTTAATCGTGAATTGTTTTATTTACAGGGAATTAAAATATTCATCTCGGCCAAAAAATGGAATTAACTCGTGAACATTTTYGTGCGATCATTTTTCACAACTTTCGACGTAGATTATCACGACAAGAGTGCATCGATGAGCTAAAATCTTTGTATGGTTATCAAGCACCATCCCATAGCACTGTGAAAAACTGGTACAACGAATTCAATCGTGGCCGACACTCGCTCAAAGACGAATTCCGTGAAGGTCGTCCAAAAACAGCCGTTGTGCCAGAAAACATCGATGCCGTACGTGAACTGATAATGCCAGACCGTCATGTAACATACCTTCAGATAGAGGCATGCCTATGCATTTCTCCCGCACAATTTGACAATCGCTCAAAAAAAGGCTCGTGTGGATTAGTTTTCTTATACACATCTAGATGTGTATAAGAGACAAACGTAGGACGGTCAATTCTGAGTGGTACACCACCATTTGTTTGCCTGAAGTTTTCGGAGAAATTCGAAAAACGAACAAGCGAAGACGAATCATTGTGCACCATGACAATGCGATCTGTCACACATCGGCTCAAACCCTGTCTCTTATACACATCTAGATGTGTATAAGAGACAGGCTGTAACTGTACGACAAGAGCAACGTAGGACGGTCAATTCTGAGTGGTACACCACCATTTGTTTGCCTGAAGTTTTCGGAGAAATTCGAAAAACGAACAAGCGAAGACGAATCATTGTGCACCATGACAATGCGATCTGTCACACATCGGCTCAAACCAGCGCCTTTTTCACCGGCCAAAACGTCGAATTGACAGGCCTGACTTGGTACCCATTGACTTCTTTTTATTCTAACACATCATGAAAATAAGGCGTGGTCAACGATTTTCGTCGCCAGAAGATGCTGTTGAAGCATTCAAAAACCATGTTTTGGAGGTGTCTCAATCGGAGTGGAAAAAGTGCTTCGAAAATTGGTTTGAGCGCATGCAAAAGTGTATAAATGTTGATGGAGAATACTTTGAAAAACAATAAAACCATTTTCGTTGATAAATATTCCTATTATCATTATTAGGCCAGAAATATGTATATATAGCAGCCCTCGTATAATCGCGATGGTTCCAAAATTAGAAAAGCAAACCATTGAAGTCTGATCATTTTTACCATGACAATGTGAGCTCTCACATATCAATTGAATCATCTGTATTTTTGAGCACACCAAACATTGATGAGTCATCCCACATAAAGTCAAGATTTGGCACCGAATGACTTCTTTTTATTTCGTGCGTATGTATAAAATAAACTAAGAAGTAAAAAATTTTTGAGACCTGAAGAGGTGGTTTCTGCATTCAGAGTGATATCGCAAACAGAATAGCAAAAGTGTTTCGACAATTGGTTCAAACGCATGCAAAATTATATAGATCTTAATGCGGAAAATTTTGAAAAATAATATATGTAGCTATTTTCGATGATTAATATTTGTTTTTGTTCCCAAGTTCCAAGGACTAAAAGCATGTACGACATTAAATTGAAAAAGATTTACAATGAGCTGCTGCTGTGTTTGAATTTGGTACCCAAACTTGTATCTTATCTTCTTATATTCAACAACGCCTGGACAAATTTGGTAAGTTCTTTTTTCTAAATGTTCGCTGAGGTTCAAGGATGGTTTTAACGGCAAAAACATTTCGAATAATTGCCGGAAAACCCCTATAAAAAGCTATTTTCTTTTTTCCCATACAAACGAATGAATGTTTGTTTGTTAGTAAAGCAAACAGAACGGCAGCAAAAATCTTGATAAAATTTGCAGAGGTTGTTTGTTGTGGATCGGGAAAAGTTTGGAAATAAAAATACCTTATGCTTTTCATGAGGAAAAGTCGGAAAGTTGGATAATTCCATAAAGTAACTTTTTTCCATACAATTTTTTTTTGTTTGTTTTTCAATATTTTGATTTGTAAATTATTTGAATCGTTCAATTTCGGTCGCTTGCTTTTTTATTCTGTGTATTTAAAGAAAAATTATTGAAAATTATTCAGTGAAAACTTTATGTGTGTCACGTAAAGTGATCAATTACAGATTGAAATTTGTTACGAAGCCAGGAAGAGGTCGCGCTAGTATCGGTCGGCGTTCATTTTGCCATCACATATGACATATATGTGGAATTATCGATCGCGGCCAATCAGCAAGCTATCGTCACGATGTCACACCACGACTTTTCAAACAACAGTTACGATGTTTGGTGGACTTTACCATGAAGCAACGTATTTGTGGTGCTGTTGGATGCTAGATGTTCTCTGTTGAGTAGCAGAAGAGAGGTTTTCCGCACGCACACATTCTTGTTTGGATGATGGTTACACTAATCAAATTGATGATATCATTATACGAAGTGGTGAACACCAATATGGATCATGGACCTTGCGGACACTACAATCAATTTTCGGTTGGAATCTCTGACAATAAATGCACGAAACACTATCCACGTGCTTTTCTTTCGGAAGCACAAAGTGGAAATGATGGATATAAACTCTATCGTCGTCGCTCACCAAATAACAGAACATTCAGCAACACACGTATCTTACTATATTCACCATTATTATCTAATTTACATTCAAAACTGATATCAATGTTTAGTATTGCAGTTTGGTGAAATCGAGAAAATATGTTTGTAAGTACATCACCAAAGGAAGCAACATAGCGATTATTAGACTTGAGCGATACGATCGATACGTGAACTGCAATTAAGCGCTTTGTGGAATATTTTCTTTTGCAATTCATGAACGTTTTCCGACTGTAGTTCGTCTCGCAGTTAATTTGGTGAATGGCCAAAGAGTGTATTTCAACCCAAAGAATACAGTACAGCCAGTGGAAACACCGCCAGAAACAAAATTAACATCGACGAGTTTTTTCTCAATTTTCGTCAGTGATCCGTTTGCGAGAACATTGCTCTCTTCGGAAATACCTTGACAACGATTTCTCATTTCAGTTCAAACGTATTCCGTTTCCAGTGAACAATTCATTTGAGATGACAATCAGCAGGACACAAGCATGGTAGCATAGTGTGTGGCATAAATTTGGAAATGCTATGTTTTTCACACGGAATGGAAAACCATCTTTTCTGTACACCGGAAGAGAAACTAAAATATGTTGTTTAACAAGCTGCGTTACATTGAAAAAAATTAAATGATAAATATTACTTTCCTTTCATTTCAAAAGACATAATTTCACGCAGTTTTATGAAATAATCCACAACGATTTCAGCTTAGCGTTAGTTGAGAAGAAGCTCTTCGAGACATTGCAAACTCTTACCTTACACAAGGATTTTGATTGTTGGTATATGGTATATGTTTGATGACAACGATATCATAGACAGGAAAACATTGTCAATATTTGAAAAACAACATATGATCACTTTTAACTTTAGACAGCTAATAAGGAATACGATTATCTACATAGCGACGATCTATTGATTCAAGATGAACTTGAAATCACTTGCTTTTATGAATTATCCCCAGCTTATTTAACAAGGTTAGTTCATTTGGTTAATCTTGCCAATGGATCTTACTGGTGAACGGTGGACAGCTGCGAACGTTAGTCCGTTGCGATACCCAAAAACTCCTAAAAATATGTCACCAGACCCTCCTAGATCGCCGAAGCCTTTTTAGTTTACCGCATATCCACCGAAATATTTCAATTTCAGTTTGGGACAAGTAATCGATAATGCTTTGCTCCGCACAGTTTTGACAAAAGGCGTCTGAAAAAATATTTCGTCGTAATGCGTATGAATCCATAGACAGAGCACCAACAATTGCGGCGCGACAGACTTTACTGAGGCCAGAAGGATCTCACAACTTGACAAGACCTTCAGCAAAATAACTTTCATTGTATAAAAAATATTTGAGTATTTATTTTATAACGTTAAATATTAGGACGCCAAAAAGTACAGAGCTATCAAAATTAAAATTGTAAATTGAATTTTCTCAACAGTTTGACGATGAACGACTGAAAGGATTCTGTTTGTTAACCAGTGCTTTCCAAGCTCACGCTAGTTAATAGAGTGAGTAATTGTGCATATTATAAGAACTAAATAATTTTGTGAAAAATGTAAAAAATTAACAAAATCTACTAATCAATTTGAAGAATCCAAAGCGCGATATTCAGGTACATTGTAATGGAGAAGCAGCGGCTAACAACCTAACTGACTAATTTGGCTTAGGAGGTTTGTTATTTTCTCCGAATATGAAACACACGTAGGTTATTCTACTATTTCCAGTCAAGTTGCGCAAGCAGTGAGCTAAGTGAGAAAATCAAAAATCTGAAAAATAAAAAATCTCCCGCTTACGAAACCAGAAAACTGCTTCCTCCAATAAATTACATTATTAACTAGTCTTTTCATCGTAAATACGTAAATCTTATTGGAAAATTGTTCAAGTTATCATGATTCAAAAGCCATGAAAACTAGGACATGATGTCACTTCTTACAGGCCCATATCACTTCTACCAACAAAATCAAAGCTGTTTGAGAAAATTATCATAACAGATCTCAATTCGAGCTAACCGATTGATCAATTCCACAGTATTACAAACATTATTGAAAAACCTTTGAGGAAAGAAAAATCTGTTCTACTCTGTTTTTGAATGTTGCAAAAGCGTTCGATAAAGTTTGTCACAAAGACTGCTTTAAGATTGAAACAGATTTTATTGAAACAGATTTTATCGAAACAGCATTTTGTTCTCATAAAGCCATATTTAGCAAGACGACTCAAACGCCTGAAGCCCAGCGATCTTTCAAATTAGCCTATACTCTTAGAGTAGTTTTGAAATTATGTAATAACTATTCGCTTAAGTCATAACCAAATTTTTTTCTTGTTTTTTTTTTTTCTTTTGTCTGAACTAGTTGCAGTGTTATAATAATAAAAAAGTGAGGTCCATAAGTTCATCGCTAGAATGGAGTACAAACTCGCTTCCTGTCGAAACCGGAACGGCTAGAGCGTTGTTTCCGCTGCTAGGGGTGGCTTTCCTAGCAGTTTAATATGAAAGCAGTTTGATGATATTACATATTAGCCTATGTACCAGCAACACTCATTCTGATCACACAGTCAGCGAACCCAAAACCAGTATAGTCGCTCTTCTATCGGTGTGAATGCTCTGAAGAAAACTGCTCTTTTTAACAATAAATCTACTGATACTTTAAATTGCAGCGACCTCTGCTTGAAAGAAATGTAGAGTGGATAGAGTGAACCCTACAAAGGACTCTACCTCCTACCCTTTCCCATGGCTTGTTGCGTAAACCTTGAATTATTATACATAGATATAACCACTGAATCAGTTATTGGTTTAATTAAGAACAGGTATATATGCTTATGCATTTATCTCATATGTAATTTGAGCTTCCAAATAATTATATGAATAATTCACTGCGAAATCGTCCAATAAATCAGATACTAACAAATAAATATCCGCTCTAAGTGCGTGCATATTGTATTTCTCACGGACTTAAACTGACATTGCATGCACTTGCAGAATATTTTCTAAGCACACAAGAGCGTGTTTGTTACATATAGACATTGAAGAGTACGCCCAAATTATCACGTAAACTTTATTTACAACACTCAAAGAAGCCGATAAGCATTTTGTTTTGTTATAAAAGTGCAGACACACGTTTGAATGCGGGCACTCATGCAAGCAAGTAGTCTAACTGCTGCAGAAAAGCTAACAAATCACAAGACTATTCGTTTGGTGGTTGATTGAGGAGGTCTTAATTTTATGTCGGGCAACGTACAGTGAAGTTGTGTTCTACATACATAGCTTTGTTGGCATTAGCGATGCTGGAAGAACAGTAGTTTGTTTTTTAACTTCCCACTTCAGTATTTGCAGCTTCCTGCTTAGCACTAGAAAACAGAGTGCTTACTTGTCTGTATTCATTTGGTATTATTCATCTACGCCTACACTACAGCTTCGTTACCGCAGTTGCGACATCTACTTGGGGTTGCTTCAAAAGCGCTTTCGTATAGTTGACATTTTCAGTTGCAGCGGAAACAACGCCACAACCGTTCCGGTTTCGAAACAACACACCACTACATGGATATCCTCATGCGGACAAGCGTCGAAACAAAGTTATTCATGCAAAATTTTTTGGTTTTCTGAAATAAAAACTTCCAAAACTTGTCATACTATTATATGCAGAAATCCAACACATATAGTATAGTATATATACATAGATACATAGATATATCTGCTTATATGTATGAGCTTTAGTCAGTTTGGAGGCATATTTCCAGCCTTATGACAAGTTTTTGTTCTTCTGCCTTAAGTAATGTCCCGTGGCATAGCCACAGCCCGCTTGATCACTACGTAAGTTGGTATAAAAGCTTCAGCGGCAGAAAAACAATAGCGTAGCAATTGCAGTTTGGTAGTCTAGCACAGCAAGCATGCTGCAGCCTCTATGGCATCAAAACGACTGTTTAGCCACAGTGTGTCACAAAATGCTTGTAGTTAAATCGAGAATTTTTTTTTTGCATAGAAATTTTTTCATATATCATGAGATATATCGTGGAATGTATAAAAAAAATTTTTCGGAATTTTTTGATGACATCTATCGTATAAATGGCTGGGCGAATGAGATGCGTTTTTCCACAGGCCGACACGATTTCTCTTGTTTGGATTATCTGAAACACAAAACCCAATTTACTCTTAAAAAGTACATGAATGGTTATCATCTCTACTAGAATCATGGAAAAATGTTGATAAATAAAAGAGTAATCAACGTTGTTGTTTTTTTTTTTAATTTCTCTCCATGTTCTTTTACATAAATTTTGTCGTAACAATGTCAGTAAATTATAAAAAATATAGAGGCGATAACCAGGCGTTTTGTGAACATTAAAAAAAAAAAAAAATTAAGCAAATGGGTTAATTAGTTCAACCGGAATCATGTTTTGAGAAAAACGCGTTTGAAGTTTGGGGCGTGCTCCGAAAGTCGAGCGGTATTATTATTTTTGGGCCTCGACTTAATTTTAAACTTAAATTGATTGAGTAGGCCCCCTAAGATCCTGGAATAAGTTGAATACTAAATATGAAAAACGATTCGAAGTGTATTGAAGTATTCACAAATCGCTAACAATTAGGTAAATGATAGTTACACATATATTATATAAATATGTTTATCTTTCTGAGACGTTAAATTGCAACAATGAATTTATGGGGTTTATTACAATTTTTGTTTGAGGTAAAAATTAAATTCTCACAGTTTTAAAGTTCACCATAAAATTTTTACATTTTAGACTCTTAAATATTTCAAGGCGTAAAACGTCGACTGGAGGATCGAAATCTAAGCAATTTTATACCTACATATACTCCACATAACTTATGTATAATAACTTGTCCGACATATTTAGCATACGATTTGTTAGAAGAAGGAAAACCATTATACAGAGTTTGTCTGGAATGAAGTAGGAGTCGAGTCGAATTAAAAAAAAATTGTTGAACCAATCTTTAAAATTCTTTAAAAATAGGCTCCTTCTGCGTCGATGCAGCGTTGCGAGCGCGATTCCTCAGCATTGAAGGCATCACGGAAGGCATTCTCAGGAATAGCCTTGAGAGCCGAAGCATGCTGCTTGAATCTCTTCATCTAAAATCGCATCGGCCTGTGCTTCGGCACAATATCATGAATCACAAAATTTTGATAAATTTAACATCTGGGCAATAAAACGAATACTTAGTCGACGGTCTGAGTTCAAAACTTTGCCACATTGTTAGTGTTTATCGAAGTCATTGGTCTCCCAGCACGGTCTTCATCAGCCAATACTTCCGGGCCCTCAAAAAGGCCTGATGCCACCGAAACACATCACTTTTTACTAAAGCAACATCTTGGTAAGCTTGCTTGATCATATATTTACTGACTTTCACACAGACTTTAATTGCGTACCTCTGCTCTAACGAACGCCGCATTTTCGGCATGCACCACACATAGAAACACGTAGCTCGAAAATGTTTGTCCTGACTTTGTAGGTACTCGGAGACAACTGGTCAGCAGCTCGCTCGTTAGCTAGGAACGCCCTTTACCGAATCGAGTCGGTGCGCGCACACTGCGAAGTACAAGTGAGGTGGAATAAAAGCAGTTCTATCACTTTCCAGACAAACAATGTATTTAATATAATATATGGAAGCTGGGCTATTATCAACCCGATTTTATCTATTAACTATTGCCACGTCACATACTAAAAATGTTCCTTGGGTATAATTTTTTTAAATTTTATTAATTTAGGGCACAAAGATATACGGTTACGAGTAAAACAGGTTCTGAAGTTAGGTATATGGGGGCTCAGAAAAGCATTTATCCGAGTCAACCCAATTTTGATACACAAAAATACTGTTGTCAGTAAATGATTACCCTTGAATTTCAATTGTATATCCCATACATTGATCGATATTATCGGTCAAATGACAACTCTAGATACTGGGCTCCGTATATTCAGGTATTTGGAAAAGAATTATTAGCGCATAATTTTATCCCGTTGTACTATATTAATTAATTCTTGATTTGTGTACTGGAAAGTGAGGGAATCAAATGGAATTTTAAACTGTTTTATATTGAAGTAGGCTTGGTTGTAATCGGATTTCGTTCATTTTTGCACCGTGTCGTTGTAATATAAGAAGAATGTCACGTACTAAATCTAGTCGAAATCGTTTTGCCGGGTTCTGAGATATATGATTTCACTTTTCCACATTTCCAAAAAATTTTGCCCACATTCTCCACTGGCTACTTCAATTTCCTGTGCCAAAATAAAGTTTTATATTTTCATTTCGTGCTTAGTTATGGCACTTTATAATTTTCCAGTTGATGGTGCACTTGTTTTGCACTAAGAAATCTGAATCCAAGTTTCATCAAGATATTTTAATTTTTACTCAACCTACAGTTGGCACGGACGCAAGGACGGACGGACAGACAGACAGACAGTCAAATGGATTCCAACTTTTCTCCTTATCAAAACTAAAAAAGTATGATACTCTGTAGCAACAGGCTGCAAGAGTATAAAACATGTTTTAAAAGTTAATTCAATCAATATGCACAATTCATAAAAATGCAAATAATCAAAATAAACAGTACCTCTTATGTCAAGGCATGTTAATACGATGGTCGCATATCTCAAAAAAGGTTTAACTTTAATCCCATATAAATCTGAATTTTAGGTGAGAAGTGCATGTAGTATTATCATCATGTCAGAGATGTAATAGTATTCACAATATTGTAAGTTTTACGGTTTTTGTATAGGGCAAAGTATAATTTTGATGTTATCATTGCCAATTGCATATAAATTAGTTTATAGAAGTCTTCACTTAATGCTGAATAGCTCCGCGTATTGTATCGTTATACTCTCATTGGATTATTTTGTTGAATATTTAGAAATGGCGTGAATGTACCAAAAAACATTTTAGAATGCTTTATAATTTAATCATTGTGGTTATTAGATGCTTACTACAATAGTAAGTGAACCCAAAATTTGTCCAAACATATCGGAAATTATGACATTTCTTAGGAACTAAGCAAAATGTTACGGTACATATAAACAACATAATATAGATGAATGCTTAGGACATTGCACCTAAACCAGACAAGTTTTGAAAAAATCATTTCGGGATATAACGTAAGATAAGCACTAACGCATAGGCTTATCAACGATGATTAGAATAATTTTGGATGGAAAATATTTTGAGTAAGTGCAGCTTAGGCACTACACCCAAAAAACCCCTTTCCGATATATTCCAGCTTTTCTTTGCACATTTTGTTTTTAATTATACCCTGAACAGGGTATATTAAGTTTGCCACGAAGCTTGTAACACCCAGAAGTAAGACCCTATAAAGTATATATTTAAATGATCAGTATGTTGAACCGACTCGATTTAGCCATGTCCGTCTGTCTGTATATATATGAACTAGTCCCTCAGTTTTTATACTCTCGCAACAAAGTTGCTAAGGAGAGTATTATAGTTTTGTTCACATAACGGTTTTTTGTAAGTCCTAAAACTAAAAGAGTCAGATATAGGGTTATATATACCAAAGTGATCAGGGTGACGAGTAGAGTTGAAATCCGGATGTCTGTCTGTCCGACCGTGCAAGCTGTAACTTGATTAAAAATTGAGATATCATGATGAAACTTGGTACACGTATTTCTTGGCTACATAGGTTCGAAGATGGGCAAAATCGGCCCACTGCCACACCCAGAAAATGGCGAAAACCGAAAACCTATAAAGTGTCATAACTAAGCCATAAATAAAGATATTAAAGTGAAGTGTGGCACAAAGGATCTCCCTAATGCGATCCTTTTGTATTTGTGGACGTAATTTTGTTGGAAAAGTGGGAGTGGCCCCGCCCCCCACTAAGTTTTTTGTACATCTCGGAAACTACTATAGCTATGTCAACCAAACTCAATAGAGTCGTTTTTTTTCAGGCATTTCCATATACAGTTCAAAAATGGAAGAAATCGGATAATAACCACACCCACCTCCCATACAAAGATTATGTTCAAAATCACTAAAAGTGCGTTAACCGACTAACGAAAAACGTCAGAAACACTAAATTTTACGGAAGAAATGGCAGAAGGAAGCTGCGTACAGGCTTTTTTTAAATTGAAAAAGGGCGTGGCGTCGTCCACTTATGGATCAAAAACCATGTCTCGGGAACTTCTCGACCGATTTCAATGAAATTCGGTATATAATACTTCCTTAATACCCCGATGAAATGTACGAAATATGGGTTAAATCGGTTCACAACCACGCCTTCTTCCAATATAACGCTATTTCGAATTCCATCTGATGCCTTCTCTGTATAATATATACATTAGGAGCCAATAATGATAGCGGAATAAAACTTTACGTAAATACGGTATTTGCGCTGAGGTATTCCTTGTGGATCGGACTATAACTTTTCGAGGACCCTGATATCGAACACGAAGAACTCAGTGAATAACCTAACCTATCCTAATTTTTCACCGAAAATATCGCAATAAAGTTGCTAATAACGGTATATATCGTCAGATATATGGCTACATATACCAAAGTGATCAGGGTGATGAGTAGAGTTGAAATCCGGATGTCCGTCCGTGAAAGCTGTAACTTGAGTAAAAATTGAGATATCTTCATGAAACTTGTCATGCGAGAGTATATTCCTTACTTGTTATGATATCGTTTTGAAATGTTGCTTTTTGTTATATTGCTCCAGTTATCCTACAATTACTTTAGTTGAATACAGTATGATAATTTCATGCGTTTCATGCTCCAGAGCTCTAAAAAAATAACATATTTTAATGACATTCAACGAAATTTGATTTTGTACTCTCGAGGTATGAAATATATAAATTTACTAATTATATTAATTAAATTATAAGACTATAACCTAGAAATAATGTAGCTTATTGGCTTAGATAAAATCAAAATAAATCTTCACTTGATGGCCTTTTAAAGATTATAAATATTATCACAGTTTAAAATATACTCCTAAGTCAATACTACAAACATGCCAACGCTTAAGTAAATTTTTCATATACTTCATACACTATAAGTCAGGGCTACAATAGCTCTCAATGCCTTCAACAAGTTTTGGTTTTTTAGGTTTCGGTCCATTTTTGAAGCGCTCTCCTCTAGATTGGTATATTACATCGTCATATTTATAAAGACATGTCTCTTCACTAATAAGGATGCGTTCGCAAAAGATTTAGAACGTGCTTCACCCTCAAAATATTAATATGTGTTATGTCGGTACATAAGAGATGTTGAGGTTCTCTGCCAGCTCGCTGATGTAATCACAACGATAGAAATTAATGGCGATAGAAATAAATAGAGGGCTCGCACAAGCCAATGTTTTCTATGACTTCACGACCTTCAATTATAGCTTTGCGTCATTCATATAATTTCGTTCGTGATAAAATAGATTCTACAAAGTTTTTCTGCAGTGTTTTCAATGATTCCGTAGGCATGATTCCATTCGAACTACAAAATTTCAAGCAAACAGAGACCCTTAATATGTAAATGATCAGCGTGAGGAGCTGAGTCAACTTAACCATTCCGATTGTCTGTCCGCCCGTTCGTCTTTCTGTGTATTTGCAAACTAGTCTCTTATTTTTCGAGATAAAACTTTTTAATCTAACGAGTTATCTTCACGAAATTTTGTTTTGCATGGATTATTTTTTGATGAAGTTGTACAAAGCGAGTCACTATAGCACATATTTAGCTGCCATACAAATTGAACGATAAAAATCTTGTTTTTGGAAGAAATATTTTGAATTCCTGATGGATATTATTGCTTTACTATAAGTAAATTATGTGCCGAACTGATTTTAGATACCTTTTTACATATATTCTAAAAAATTTGTCTCCAATATCACACTTAAGTTCTGTTACACTGTGCAACACAGCTAAAGCCTTTATATGAGCACAGTATTAGGCTCCGTAACGGCGCTTTGCTTTCGTAATGTCAATGTATGCGGCTACGTGCAAGCAATGTTGCGCAACCAAAGCCAGGCATGCTCATGTAAATTATAAATGCGGATGTGTGCATGCGCAATGTGTGTGCGTGTTGAAAACGACTCTTACGTGGACGAGCACGACGAGACTGCATTTAGGTCTTCCGGAAGCTAGTAGTTGTGTACGGTGCACTATTTGAGCTTTGCTATGCCTTTGACTTTTGGTTTTTAAGCATAACAAAGTTTGGCTGACAACGAAATTTATTATGAATGTGTTTGTGAACAGCACACTTCATGCATATATGTATATATATATATATATATATATATAGATATACACACAAGCATATATTTATGTAGATATTTTCGGCTTTTCCATATAGTTTTATGCCGTGCAACAAGGTTTGTATAAATTTTTGTGTTCATGTGTCTGCGAGTTTTGGTGCGCAAAGAACTTAAATGCCCAGTTGACTTGTTATGTGAGATGCAATAAATTATGCGACTTCTTTAAATGTATTTGTCTGTGTGTGTGTGTGTGTGTGTTCTTGCTGTTGTCCGCTCGGTTTTTGCTATTGCCAGTGCTATTGTTTGCCACTAGCTGTTATGGTCGGTTGTTATTTGTGGCAGTTGTGTTTTTGGAGACATGTACGCATGTCCATTTGCAGCTACAACAACACAATAGATATTTTAAGCCTTTTGTTTATACTCATATGAATTTATGCCAATCACATATTCCAGGTATTCATGCATACCTATACATACGAAAGTTCACCGTTACGCCGGGTTTTCTATGACTATACTAGTCGAAATATCTCGAATTTTTTGGGTTTTCTCATTGGATGCTGACTTTCTGCGAATTAACAACTTTTGTATTTGTTGCATTTTGGCAGCAACACCTTAAAATAGGCTTACAGATTTTCTGAAAACTACTACACTTATTAAAGCAGTACTTTCTAGTTAAAATATATATGTAAGTGCATTGTATGTGCAGTTATTGGAAGAATATTTCTAGTTTCGCCTGCATAGAAACATGCTATGCTTGCAAAAGGATTAATAAAGTGGAATTAAGTTTTATTTGAAGTTACAAACGCTGCATGTTTTAGGCTCTGGGTATTAACTTTATATTTTCAACATATCGACATAAACCAAATTCTTTTAAATATAAATTTGTTTGTGCTTGCGTATTGCCGAATTGAAAAGGATGACCTCAATTTTCGGTAGATCCACACACATTTTACGATTTCAGCAATTTTGCCGATTTAGGTAAAAATATTTCAGCTTACAACAGCAATAAGGGGTATTAGTAAAATTGTTAAACTTTTCTTTTGGTCTTAATTTCAGTATTTATGGTGTATTTGTTCAAGAAATATACTAATAAGAGTTTCAGAATATTACAGCTTGTAAACAAGAAATGAAAGTAATGTATAGGAAAGCTAACAAGAAAAACATTTTATTTTTAGCCCTTCTGAACTTCAGCTCTTATTTGGCTCAAACGTACAGGAACTATTCAAATATGAGGAGCTTAAGTTGAAGCATTATGTATAGAGCATAAGCTGCTATGGTGTTTATTCTGCTGGCAAGGCAAGAGGAAGTGCGTTTCTTTCCTTCGGGATTTATTAAAAAAATATTTAACTGCAAAAATTGCTTGCATTAAAAGTTTAGTACAATAACGCAACTATTGGTAAAATCATCGCAACCACCTTTTTCGAAGGTGCTCGGCGGCCGGAGTTGATTCTAAGAACCATCTGCTATCTTTTACATAGGGCTCGATAGTACAAACGGTTTAAAATCAGATGGAAAGTCAATATTCATCATTCGAAGAAACTAAATTAATTATAATCAAATGTTGTATGTTATTAATTTAAGTACTTCACGGGATGTATAATTCACGAGAGTAGTATAAACTCAAACAAAGGGACTGAACTCAATATAATTAGACTGTGAAGAAAACATAAGCCACATAATCGAAAATCATTATATATAAGGTATCTCATAGAAGAAAGTTTAGACCTACTCGATTCATATTTCACACAACCCACATTATTTTTGAAAAGACTATGAAATTTCAATAAATTGTCACGCGCATTTCAGGAAAAAAGCAGCAGTATTAAAGTGCACTTTTTATCCTAAGTGATATGCGGGCTAGGGTTTCTATTAGTCAGATTTTAACCACCACGAGGTGCTCTAAGGTTTTCTTTAAGATACCTAACACTGACTGGTATATACGGCATGAAACCAGCAGGAAGCTCAAAATATTTATATTACTTACAGGAGAAATATTTTACCGAAACTATTGATATTTGTAACACGAAATTCTATTTCAATAAAAAAACCTTCTCTGAATTTATTTAAGGTACAAGTTTGTAGGTCAAATACACTTCATATGCAAAGTTGTATTTCGATAACGTCATTGGCTCTCGATTTGTATACTGTAAAAGAGTATCTAACGCAGAATAACTTTTGCCAACAGGTGCTACTTTGGACTGAGTAGGCAGTTGAGAAGTAAAGTCCTTCTCTCCGAACATAGACCCAATTCTAGAAATCACTTATCATCCCCGTCCTGCTATATGGCGCAAAGGCATGGACGATGACAACATTTGTTGAGCCGGTGTTACGAGTTTTCAAGTGAAAGGTTGGTCGGAACATTTATGTCTTTGAGCATTAGCAACGGCGGATACCGCAGTCGATGGAACACTGTACGAAAGTATTCGACGCAGTACACGTCGGGGGAAATATAGAAAGAGAACGACCACCAATATGTTGGAAGGAGCAGTTGAAGAAGGACCTGGCTGCATTTGGAATCCCCAACTGACTCCAAACAACGAAAGGAAGAACGTTGTTGTAAAATTGGCTATAGCCGTGTAAGCGGTTATTTACGACATTAAAGAAGAAAAAGAAATGGAAATCATCATATCTAACTTAAAATTGGTAGGTATATATTGGAAGCAGACGTGGTGATAGCGTGATTTCTTCCTATTTACTCCTATCGACGTAACATAACAATGCACTAAATTTGGTTGAATTCGGTTACGCGTCTCCTGAGATATGGAATTTAATCAAAATGTGAGCGGTGCCACACCGATTATTCTATTTTAAAACCTTCCCGTGTTTCAACTTGGGTTTTAATTTAAGCACTATTAGCTGTTTACAATAGAAATGTTGTGGGGGAAGAGGCCGTTTACACCCACTTTCTTCTGTGTGTGATTCAAAAAAATTCCTCTTTAGTAAATATGGAATATATGGCCTTTAAAATTCGGACCTCGCCCACTTTTAACAATTTTCAAACCATATATATTATTTCGGAATGAGTTTGGAATGAGATCAATTATATTTTATTATATAGTATTTTTGTACCTTAATGCGTAGTTATGCCACTTTGTAAGTTTTCGAATTGGTGGGCGTGTCAATAGGCCTTAGCACGAACGATATATTTAATAATAATACCATTTTTTTAAACCCTTTTTTCATTTTTTATCTCCGGATATTTAAATGGCAGATCGGAAATCGACAATTTGAAATGCAATTAATGGGACTCTACTAGAAAATCTCTAAAATGATTTTTTGACATATCAAAGTATAATATTAACCTAAGGGTATAATAATTTGTTATTTGATTTTATCATTTTCGTATTTTTATCAGTAGTTTATATAAATCATATGAATTACCTGTTGGCCAATATTGCTCATACGCGCTGTCATCCTGGTAGAATTAAGAGTTCTATAGAAAAGAGTTTAAAGGAAAAGTCGTTACCAATGAAAATATCTACAACTTTTTTATTTACACTTTTCAATAATTATATGAGGATGAGATTTGGATGATATGCATCGCTACCATTGGTGTATTGCGCCCCCCGGCGAAAGAGATCATTAGTGGACTAATTCCTGATCAACATGTTGGTTGTAACGATTACGAAATTTATAAGGCTACTACAGTGAGGAAGATATGTTCTAGCATATTTTCCTTTATTCAAAGCAGCTAATAATTTGAAGAAAATTGCTAATAAACTTATCCTCAGTGCTATTTGACTTTGTTTACACTCGCAGTCTACAATTTGTTTAATGTATCTCAGTGAACATTTTGCGAAGAACTGAAGTGAACTCAATGATATAGCTATAAATCAATTTTACCAAGTCATTAAAAAAGTAAAACGTGGATTTATTATGAAAATTTGTTGCAGCCATACTCGATTAAAGGCCAAAGGTGGAATGCTAATGTGAATGTTTAACCAGATAGCGTAAGTGTGTGCAGTTATAATTGAACGAAACATTTGAGTAGAGTGCCAAATTCCAGCTCAGTTGTTTCGGTGCTTGCCGAACCGATGAGTTATTGGCGTTAAGACTTACTACACAACATACATATATTATTTACACGCTCACTAATTTACCCATATTTATGTATATGTGGATGTGTATATACAACTCATGTATATTGTATAACAATTTGGTGCGTAATGAAAATGAAAATAGGACTATATATTAAATTAATGGGCTCTCAACGCAGTAGCAACAACAAGTGCCCAACCTTTGACAGCTGAGGCTAAATAAAACAGACCAACAATCAACACTTCCTTTTGAGGCATAGCTTCAAGTGTTGACAGTGTGCATTTGCATGACCTCAATATTTATTTTCCCCATAAACTCATATAAATACATTTGTATATACATATGTATACATATAAATGCTTGTATGAATATATATTATATGTGGATTTGCAGATTCAAATGTGGTATTGGCTGTTTGTGCACCAGCTTGGGAAAAGGACCAATTGGTACGGTCATAAATTTACTCGACACATGCAAAGATGAGCATATAAGTTAGAGCTTTCAAATCTCCATAATATATACATAGTCATACTTGTGTTTGTATGTATGCATGTGTTTATGCCTTCAGGAATGCGTGCATAAATTACACCCGACAAACAAAATTAAACGAAGATTTATAAGAATTGCCACAAATTTGCTATTTCCTTTTGCAACTAATTAAGCAGATGTGAAGACAATATGTCTCTAGTTGGCATTGCCACAGTATACAATAACAATAGTTATATTAACAAGCAGAGGCGTAATAAAAAAGGTCTAAGCGTCTGGCTCATATGAAGCGTCGAAAACTACGCTTGGCTTGAATCTTATGTAACAATCGAAAGCTCTTTTCAATAGTACTAATGGAAATTGACTAATAGCGGAATAAATCGAAATATTGGAGGAAACATTTTTTTAATGAAAAAAGTTAAGAAGTTAAAAAATATAAAATAAACTTACATCATTTATATATTATATATGCATATATTCTTCAAAATTTCGTTTAAAACAAGAATTTTTCAGTTTTGTCTCAAAGCTAAAAAATCAATTTCTTCTTTTTGATTTATTAGCATTTCTTGGAAGACTTAGTGCATGCAGGGCGTTTATTTGTCTTTATGCTTCTTCATCTATGTTAGGTTAAGTTAATCTGTTAAGCCAAAGAGCCACAGATAGACCCGTTTGGTCCTTTGCGATACCAGAAAGAGCTAAGTTGTTAAATCGAGGAGGTGTAGTCATCATTGACGCAAATTTCAACAGACACTGCAGTCTCACTATCGATATCTCCTCCAGTGTATCATACCGTGAGCAGCCCAGCTGCTTACAGCGTAATCTTGCCATTGCGGGACAAGTGCACAAGTGATACTCCATTGTTTCTCTGGTGCACTGCCCAAGACATTTCTTGATCTGTCAGCCCCATCCTACGGCCGTGTTTCGCCACCAGATAGTGTCCAGTTAGTATTTCCATCATATTTCTACAGTCTCTTCTATCCGGTGCCAACAGGAATTTGGTGTACTTCCGATCTACCGTTTTGCACATGACTTTTGCAGTTTTGCACCCAAGTAACTCATTCCATCGGGTTTTAACTTTCTTAACCATGCTTCTTCACTTAAGTTTAACGTAATTTATTTGTTTCAATTTGCCTATTTTATTTCTGACAACAGTCGCTTATGACATTGACAATCTCCTATAGTTTAGCCTAGCCTAGCCTTCAGCTAGTCCGAAATAAACCCTATATAATAACACAATCAATTATTTAATGTAAGTATATTTACAGGGGCTTTGCTACAACCGTCTCAGCTACGCTGCAGCGTATTTTTCCAAATTTATTTTTAGATGTCTTCCGCATTGTTCTATAATTATATATTTATGTTAATTTAATTGTATCCTGAACATGGTATATTAAGACGTTCAACAAATTGTATGCACTTTTACATTCGTTTAACTTTCTGTTATCGGCTTTCAAAACTTAAAACGCGTTTTTCTCGAAACAATGTGTTTCAAATCTTACCTGAAGCCAGACATCGATTAAGGAAACAACGGAATCTAAACTTTATTTTTAACTGAATCGCCGATTATAAAAGAACATATAGTGAATCTTTATTTACATATGTATGTATATTTTAAAGTATTTGGTAAATAAACTATATCTTAAAATAAAGTTGGAATGCCCTTTTATACCCTGAACAGGGTATGTTAAGTTTGCCACGAAGTTTGTAACACCCAGAAGGTAGAGTCGCAGACCCTATAAACTACATATATGAGTCGATTTAATCGTGTCCGTCTGTCTGTCTGTCCGTCTGTCTGTATATATATGAACTAGTCACTCATTTTTTAAGATATCGTTTTGAAACTTTGTTGTCCATTATAACATGTAGCTGCCATAGAAACTTAACGATCGGAATCAAATGCTTGGTGTAGACTATTTTCTAAAACAACAATATAATCTCCGAAAAAATTGTTCAGATCGGATTACTATAACATATAGCTTCCATAAAAACTGAATATATAGTTACTAAAAGAAATGCACCTGTGAGGGGTATATCAGCCTCGGTGCAGCCGAAGTTTACATTTTTTGTTGTTTCTTTAGTAAATAACCCGAAATTGACTTGAAAATTCTTTGATTCAAACCAAGTGGCTAAAATTAACTAACAAAACTTTTTTCCTTGGATGCAAATCGTCGACCGACTACGGTTTCGTATTTAATTGTACATATAGTTACTATCTGAAATGCATACGTTAAGGGTATTATAGCTTAGGTGCAGTCGAAATGAAGGTTTTTTCTTGTTTTAAACAAATTTAGCTGAACACACACACATTTACGTGCTTAGATAAATGCATAAAAGCAATGTCATTGATGTAATACGTGAATGGATGGCCAAAGAGATGCAGACTGTCAAGCAGACAATTTAACAAACAGCACGGCTGCAGCAAAACGGTTGACACACTCAACAAGCGATGTAATGAACAAATAGCCAAGTACTTGATTTAAATTTCTCCAAGCAAGTGTTAGGCACTTATGTTGGTGTGTAGGTATGCATAAATGCGTGTGTGTTTCTTTGTATGTAAATTGTGAGTATAAACGTCGATGTGCATAGAAGCATATGGAAGTTTTGTAAAATGTCTGCAATAAGCTCTGCAATAAAGAGAAAAATCTCTCAACTGTTTGACTAGTTCCTTCCCATACGAAGCAATCATGGTGATAAATGATCGGTTTCCTGTTTTATTTTGTGCCACCCATGAAATTGCTAATATTAGTATTTTGACAAAAGGATTTCCATTTCATTTAATGAGCACACAATGATGCTAATACTACGAATGATTCGGTATGCATACATTTGTGGCAGCAATAGCGTTACGTGTGGCGTGTTTGTGAAGCAATCTGCAGGATGTGAGGTACGTAAAGTGGAATTTTAACAAATTTGTGTCCCGTCGGGCAAATAAATTAAATAAATGTCACTATGGGGTTTGGCACACAGCTTGCATTACAACAACACACCTACAATCACACACATGCGTACACAGTCATGAGTTTATACGTTCCGTTATAAATTTATTACATTTTTTTCTTTTGTATATTTTGTTATTGTTTGTCGAATAAGGCATTGTTAATTGGCGTATAAATTTAATTGGTATTTGCTTAGTAACAAATTTCATTGTTGGCGCAAATAATTGGCAGCTGGAATTCGGTATTCGAAAATACTAATTTAGACAATCATTGTTATTTTTCCAATTTACATAACATTAGCATTATGTTGCAAAATAAGAGGTGTCCTTAAGAAAAGTGTGTATTGTAATTGTACTGCTAGAGGCTTTATGGCAGACATAAAATTAGTTAAGTATATAACAGCACAAAACATAAGTATAATTTTGTATGGAATTACACGAACGAAGTAAATTAACAGTAATTAACAAAAAACTGAACAAAGTTGATAAGATACTTCAATTGCAACTGATTTAAAATACCTTTGTTTTACATTATCAACAATAGGTTGCAGTTAACTCAGTTTCTTATTTTAATTATGCAAACGAAAAACATATGAACAAAGCGTCTGATTGTACTAAAATAATGGTGCTCGTTAAGTGAAGTATCGCTCTTTCTTTCAAAGACTACTTGTATTTTCCAGTTAAAATATACAACGAAGAGAATAAGCGTAACTTAAGAGTATTTTCTACTCTCGTAATGTGCAACGTTCAAAGAGAAGAAATACTCGCAACAGTTGGCGAGCTTCCGGTTGACTTTATACCAATAATACTGTCCTAACTTCTATATTCCATAAATTTCAGGCTAACAGTATTCAGATGATTTTGAACCTTTTACTTTGTGTAGTAAATTGGTGGATCAGTTCCTTAGCTATATATCCTCTTCTATTTTATTGGCTTACGCGTATGCTATTACAGCCAAGTAACCAACAGTGCGTCAGTTGTACTTCTTTTCGCTACGTGGCGCCAAATTGCTATTAGAAGCAGTGCTTGCCAATGCTTCCCCCTTCGGATACTTCGGATACTTTCAGAGCTGCATTGTTTTCGTCCATTTGGACGGTTTGACGTAGCCAGCGTAGCCGCTGTCAAATGCCACACCAATTGTCCAATTTTACACCAATTTGTAGGAAGCCTCCAAATACCATCGTTACTATTGGTATGATAAAAGTTCTCTTATATATATATTCTTTATAGCACTTATCTTCGGCAAATTTGGTCGATTTAGCCTCAGTACTTTAGACTTAATTTCGTAAGCGTTAGGTGCACAAAACTATTACATTCTGGCAACATGTTGAGTATAAAAATTTCAATAATACCTTTTTAAAAATCAATATTAAGGCAAATATTAAAAAAAAAATTATTTATCGAAATAATTATCTTCAATAAGTTATCAAAGCCAAGTAATAAGTTATCAAAGCCTTGACAGTCACTGTGAATGTTTTAAATTCGACAAATACGGTAGCTAGAATATCATGTATGCTTCAACAAATGGTTCCATCAGCCAAACATTCAGAAAAAAATATTACCATTCAGTTTATGTCTTCGTAGCGATATTTCATAACACTTCATTATCGCTGATGTCATTAAATCAATCAAGCGGCCACGAGCTTTTCTTAGTCATTTTGACTTGCTTGTCGACCTGAAACGAAAATGTCAGCTAGATGGGCGCACTGGATTAATATCACCTGCAATAATTGCCCCAGCAACGGACACGAATTCCATTCGACCAATATCGAGTCTAATCATTCGCGCAGTGCCAGATAAATATCCTGTCCCTTGCTTCGAAGTACTCACCGCATTATAACATGGCAAGCACATTTTTTTCAACAAAAGACTTGGTCCATGCATTTAAGCAAAGCCAGGTTGCACAAGAAGACATCTGTAAAACGGTCATTATAACGCCTTTTGGACTATTTTAAATTCGTATATGAAACGCTGCTCAAACGTTTATTTGTGTATGTCGTTCACATCCAAGTAGCTTAGCTTGATATTCTGTTCAATATTAAGATTACAAACTAGTGATTACTGAAACCAAAACGCATTTTGGTCTAACTGAAGTACAATTCACAGGAGTGGTATTATTGCCTTTAAAAGATACGGTTAACGCTATCCTAAGTATTAAGTTTTCCACTACTATCAAAAATTTACGAAGATTTCTTGGTACTATAAAATTTTACAGAAAATTCATCTAAAAACTGCCGAACTCATTTCTGGAAAATATATTATTTTCTAAAATATAGTCACATAATTAAAATGCATATAAGCATACACCATTTGACCATTCCGTATAGTTAAAAAGTTTAAGAAGTATCCACTTCCGCATTTGTGCTAACCGGCATCTAACTTCGCGCCCCCTTGTATTTAAAAAATAAATACGTAACTTCTGAACATGTTTACGGAGAAAATGTTACGAAGTTTTTACCAATTCTACTGAGAAAATTTTGACTTTATTATTATTACAGCTGTGCATACAGGCAAAATATTCGGTGGCTGACTGAATCGCTGTAAAGTCAGAAAGTTGTTGGCTAAAAATAAATGTGATATATTGTATTTTAAACACAAAAATATTTTCAAATATATGTTAAGACAAAAATATTTGCACATATCCATAAATATGTGTTAACAACTTAAATTCAACTCTTGCTTGTCCACCAACTGAGCATCAGCAAACAAAAGACATAAAAATATATATAGAAAATAAAAGGAATAGCTGTACGAAGCGGTGTAATAATGAAAACGAAATGAAACACACAACTTTTGCTCCGGAAACAGTTAAGAAAAAGTTAGCGCCGCTTTTAGTTTGCTGCCGTTGCTGCAACTTTTGCTGCTTCCTTCCTCAGCGCTCAGCGATCGGAGGCAGCATTTATAAATGGTGCTACGGTGGAGAAGACTGGTGGTGGTGATAAGTGTTGTTGCTGTTGGTGTTGTGGGCATCTTTAAGTTCCGTACACATGGCAAAAAATATTTATTTTCAAATTGTCTGAGGCAAAGCACGTAAACTTTTCTAAACTATTTTATTTTATTTATATCTGGACATCTGGTTGTTATTTGTTTATTTTGCTACAAATTTGCTAAACTCAAAATATAAATACGCACATATTTCTACAAGTATATGCGAGATTGGAAAATCGACAAAAATATTCAAATAAGCTCTTCTCTTCAGCGCTACTTTACTGCTTTAAGTTTTTCAAAGGATATTCCTCCAAACTTGCTTGAAATGAGACTGAGAAAATTTCCAAAAATATATTTTTTCTCTATCAACACAAGAAGTAAATTTTCTTCAAAGGGATGTTTCATACATAATTATATTTAACCTTATCATATAGAGTTTTCAAACAATTCAACGGTTGGATCACTAACACATGCAGCTTCTTGAACCTATTTTTGTGTACTCACAGCGAAACTGTACATATCTGATAAATATTTCCATCAGCTTCGTCCGGAAGTAGGAGAGCAAACTTTGCAACACTAAGTTTCAGAGCATTGTTATTGGTATAAAAGAATTTTTAAATGGACATAACAAAAAATAAAAACTCAAAAACAAAAGCAAAAAAAAAACAATTTAATGCACAGATGTTGGTGACATTTGAATCAGTAAATTGACCATTTCAACCAAAGGACACAGATAATGGGAGAGTGGTTATCGGAATATACAGAACTTTTGGAAAATAGGAGAGAAAAAGTTTTCTAGTGCTAAGAAATATACCTACAGGCACATACTACTTATAGTCTTAACAACTAAACCACTGTATGCAAGGAAAATCAGTGGATATCACTGTAGTGCTTTTACTCAACTCATGTTTATTGTTTCCAGAATTATAATATTGCTGCTAAAGTTTTCATAATTTCTCAAATTTTTGGCTTTTGAAGCAGTTCATTTTTTCTACAACGATATAAAAACAAGTAGAAAGTGCCTGCATCTGTAGATCGCTACTTAATCTATGAGCACCTACTTCAAGAGCTTATAACTTCATTGAATAGATGTTTCTAGAGCCAATAGTGACTAAAGTAAATGACTAAAAGTACTACTAGTAGCGGGTACTTAACTCTCCTACTACGTAATGTTTTCAAGACTTCTATGCGCTCTTAAACCAGTAGTGATTTAGTCGTGTAAAATGATATCGCTTTGAGTATGGCAATATGCTCATTAACCGTTGCTCTGGAGGCTCATTTCTTCACAATGTCTTATTGTAAAGACCGCTGGTTGAAGCATGTTCGAAAAATGTTTTATGGTTACGGAAAGTTTAGTGTGCAGACATGCGATTTCGGTACCAATGCCTTGAAACGTTTTCGAACCTTCGGTGTACAACTCGATATTGTTGTTTCTAAGCAGCAGGTTGTATTGTAAAGATTTCTTTAAATTAATTTTGCATTTTTAATATCGTTCTTGGAATAAGGTTAAGTTAGAATTGTTCTCCAATGGCCATCATACCATACCGCTGTGAGGTATAGTACGGTGGAACTTCTAACTTGACATCCAGCGCTGTCCTTGAGGATCTTCTCAAATTTCTCCTTAGTAATATAAAATATCGTTATCGTAGTTCTGAATCGAGCCCCATTGTTAGTTAACTTTTTTTTTTTTCTTTGACACTACAACTGTGGGTCGCTCTGGGCCGGGAGCAGGAAACTTTTGTTATCTCTACCTTTTGCGAGTTCACGCCAATTGTACATCCCAAGTCCAGACAGGTCGTTAACCACTTTATGCTTCTATAAGATGGGTAGGCGGAATTTATGTTGGTTCCGGGACTTACGAAGTTATTCCTTTTTTCAGATATACAGCTGCCAAAAGTGACGTATGTAGTTCCCAAGACACGAGGAATTTTTACTCTTTTGATGGATGCCGATCTGTTTGTCAAGGCCACCGTACTTTAACAGCTCCGTGATATTAAGAGGGAATATGAATATGGTCCGAATGCGTCTGTGTACGCGGAGCTTCGAAATTTTATCAAGAGATGGGTCAAGCCCATTGCGCAATTTTAAGTTAGTTTCCAAATTTTAGTTTCTCGAGTCAGGGAAGATATAAATCTATATATTAAACTACTCGGCACCAGCCGAATAAGTATATAAAATGAGTATATTAAACAAATTTTAAAGAGAGTGATGTTCAATTCAGCTTCATTTGTCGAAATTGCTGTGAGAGTATAATAAGGTTCCATGTCCTATACGTAACTAAGCGTAAGGATTTGTTATACACTAAAAAGCTTTTTGAGACATTCCTACCACGTGTTTATGGCTTTCTTCAAAGTGCTTTAATGTTCGCAATCTTTGTAAGTCGAAATTCAAAAGTATTGCAAATAATCTGTCATTCAAACTCTGCAAGCTGGCGATAATTGGTACCAATGCCTTGCAGAGAGGTGCTTTGGCAAGCTATTCTTCATTTTTATGTGCATTAATCTTTTTCTCTGACATTCTCAGCTCACAAAAATTGATATACCATAAATTTATTGATACTGTAGAATAAACATATAGACCGAATTTGCTTCCAAAGTAAAAAGCCCTTCTTATATTTGACAAACCAAAACGGAGGCAAGAGTTTTTTTTTTAAGTTTTGAGCAGAAAAGGCAATAAGTTCAAAGGAAATATCTTTTGTTGGTTAATACCATAGCATCAGACAGTCTCTTGTTTTTTTTCTGGTGCTCTACAAATCACTACTATTTTTCGGCTGGAATACGAAAAGGACGACTTTAATCGTTGTTTAGATTTTTAGACCCTGAACAAGGTATACTAAGTTTGCCAGGAAGTTTGTAACACCCAGAAGGAAGCGTCGGAGATCATATAAAGTATATATATAAATGATCAGTATGTTGAGCTGAGTCGGTTTTACCTTGTCCGTCTATCTGTCTGTCCGTCTGTCTTTCCTCAGTTTTTAAGATATCATTTTTAAACTTTGCAAACGTCATTTTCTCTTCAAGAAGCTGCTCATTTGTCGGAACTGCCGATATCGGACCACTATAACATATAGCTTCCATACAAACTAAATGATCGAAATCAAGCTCTTGTGTGGAAAACATTTGACAATGTATCTTCACAAAAATTGGCACAGGTTATTTTCTAAGGCAACACTGTAATCTCCGAAGAAACTGTTCAGATCGGATTACTACATACAATCTGAACACATAGTTACTTAAAGAAATGCACTTCTGAAGGGTATATTAGCTTCGGTGCAGCCGAAGTTAATATTTTTTCCGAATGTTACGTGACTCTGCATTGGTAATGCTGTCACTCACAAAGCAGATAAATTGCGATTTGAAAAAATTCTCCAGACTTGCGTTTCCAGATAAAAAAGCGCTTTCCTTTCATTTCTTCTATCCAGATCATTGACACTAAAATATTTTAAGGGGCTATTCTACTCTAGAAATCAAATTTTGGGTAGTTTTTTGAATTTTATTTAATTAAAAAAAAAAAAAATATTTTTACCATCCACTTTTTAATGGTGTTTTTATTAATATCTTAAGAATACAGAAAAAAAAAAATTTACAAAATAATATTAAGAATTAAAATAATTAGAGGGGGGTGGGGGGGGAGTTAGAAACAGGTGTAAAAAAATGGTGACATTGATCCGGACTCTCCTGGTGGTCTGAAAAAAAAAATCAAAAAAATTCTTAATCAGTAAGGATGCTGTTATAGTCCCTATTTCAGGGAACATGAATTTTTTTTTTGAAAAATGGCGACTGCCTGAAAATAAAAATCATTATTTACGCTTTTTTTTTTTTTGAAATTCTTGAATTTTTTTTAAATATTAAAAACAAAGGATTAAGGGTTATATAAAGATAAAGGATAAAGGATTATATAAAGAAGTTGTATAGAACTTGAGATAATGCCGGTACCGTGTGGAAAAAAGTAGTTTCGGGAAAAACGCGTTTAAAAAAGTGAGTCTACCTGCCTACCGGGCTAGGTACTGCGTCACTAAAGTAACTGTAGCTCTTAAAATAATTTTAATTTTTAAATATTATTTGGAGGATATGTGCTTAAGGGTCTAAGCTTTAAATATATGAAAAAAAAATCAAATTTTTCAAAATTCTAGAGTAGAATACCCTCTTAAGGAAGAAGGTAGTTTACTATTTTTAATAAAATATAACATGTAATACTTGTGCTCGTTTCTCTATAATTCCGAAAAAATGTTGATATTCGCTACTACTTCTGAATTCCTTTTTGAGTTGAAATTATGTGATCAATTGATCTAACTATGCCACATTCATCTTATAACCAATTAAGTTAAATAAGATATGACATCATATCATTACCACTAGATTGTAGTCAAGCCTTCATTAACCGCATTCTTTTCAAAAAAACAGCATTAAAAGCCAAAGAGGCGAAAACTGCGAAATTTAATTTGCTGCAGAGCTAAGACAACAATTACGGGTTAAAAGTTCAATTAACAACAAATATATTTGCTCACACAAATGTGTACATATACAAAGAAACATACAGATATTAAAATAAAGGATATAAAAGGCGTGGAGCGTTTGTCGCACGCTGCATTTACACTCGTGATTCAAGTGGAATATTGCAGCTTCAAGAAGCGAGATAAAATCACGTTCCGCCACATCAAAAAATGGCAGGCAAGCGTTCGCGCGAATATCAAATAAAAGGAGAGTGCAATGGAAAAGAAAACAACGAAATGTCGAAACACTTTACGACACAAGATGGCTGCACGGTATATACATTATGTATGGTTAGTGTGTTGGTGTGTGGCAGCGCACAATTTAGAAGAGGGCAATAAACGCAAAAAAGGCAAACGGCATATGCTACTTGACACATCGACAAGCGCGTACGCCACTGAAGCAGTCGCCTAAGAAATGGGCAGTCAACCGTGCCAGTCGTGCCACAGTCTAAGGCATTAACACCACAACAGCACCCTCGAGCTGACGGCTAACGCACCCATCGATGCCTGCGATAAGCTACTTTTTTCTCATTTTTCTCTCTTAGAGTTGTTGTTTTGTGAGCGCTTGTGCTATAGAAGATCTTTAAAATCAACTGCTTTGTCATTTCTTGATTGCTTTTACAAAACTCGAGTGTACAGCTATGTTGTAGTTGCAGCGCTAGCTCCTCGAGCGCTAAAATCCAAAAACCTCTTTTAGCAGCAACTCATGCCGCTGCATGTTTAAGAGTAAGCGCTTCTTGTGCTTGCCCGTCGCTTCAAGTACGCCAAAGTGGCAGCTCTCAATTCACTGACACTTTAGTAATAAAAGAGAACAGCGTACAGACGGCAGACATGCCTGCCATTTCCACCCGCTTAGCTTCGCTTAACCACCGCAATAACAATAGCAGCCAGAAGTCAACATGTCGGAATTGCACACCAAGGTGGCAACACTTGTTGGTGGTGTGTGTGCGCTTTAGGCGGCGAGCGTGTTAAATTGCACGCGAAATACTTTTGTCAATGTATGCTGTATTTTTATTGTACACCCACCAGTGCTCGCTGCCATAAAATACAGTTAGCTATACATATACACGGCCTCATTGTAGTTATTGTAAATATCGTGAGCTGATTGTTAACGACTTCCATACACATTTATTAATGGTCTGAAATGTGTACACATACATATGTATATATATACATACCCACACACACACAAATATTTTATGTATTTTGCAATGCTAAAATGTTTATTATGAACGATATGTGCATCCGTTACCATTGTTAGAAGGCGCCTCTCGTGAGGCGATGATCTCGAAACCATCATTCGCCTACTCAACAGCCTTACGAGCACTTTGAAGTCTTTTGTATTTTCACATGCCTGTGATACTTTCAACTGAATCATTGATTTGCTAAAGCGCTCTACACTCTCGCGGAAATGTCGATGTGCAATAAGGAAATGTGGTATAAAAAAATAAGGAACGCCTAAGTTCTGATAGAAGATATTGTAATATTTCAAAAACTCACTTCAGCTCAATGGAAGGTTGGAGAGAGTTCTCAGTCAAATTTTGTTTCAAACACCAGACCGCTGTAGTAACTTTCTAGCAACCGTTATGGTAGCATCATATGCACTTCTCCGATGAGCGACTTCTTTTAGCTGTACGCTACGTTGCATTATCGTGGTGCTAAATAAGTGATGTCGGCCCATAATTCCGATAACTTTTTGGAAAGCTTTGCATAAACGACGCATATCAATCGACAGCAGAGCTTAAAGCTATTCAAGGATAATGACCTCCACCAGCAGTAGCTTCAGGCTACTTCCATATTAAAATCGTCTGGGTGCCTGGTCACAGCGGATTCGCTGGCAGTCATTGTAAACGTTGGTCAGCAACCAGCATTTGTGGGGTTGCGAAAGCCTTCTGACCTAGAGCGGAACGTAAAAGTTCCACTGCTAGGCACTGCTGGCTGGACACTGTTCCATGGCACTCACCAGGTGAGGCTAAAGATTTTGGAGAATGCAACTAATCAATACTCAATAAATTTGTGCAAGCCGTAGCCATTTGTCGATATGCCCTTTTTATCCATATCTAGGAGATCGGGCCATCACAACGGACAATCGACTCTGGCTATACAAGTGAAATTATTCGTGGTCTCACAAGTAATCAGCCTATTTACCTAACCTAGTATACGATCTGCTATAACCAGATAAAGCTTGTACATACCATACATACATATGTTTAGCATGTCCAAGCATTTTGTCGTCGTTTCCGTTCAAACAGAGCGAACGCGCGCTAAGTGAATCGCCAATACTCGCTGGTTTCCGAATGCAATTAAAAGCGATTTTCAGACTTGAGTTAACTGATTTGATTTTTTTTTCATTTTGACAAACGCCCTACAGCGCTGCTAGTGTGAGCATCAGACTGATGTTATACTACGCTCCATTTCGGCTCGACTTTTTGCAAAGACTTGCGAATATTGTGGCAGCTACTGCTTGCGGTGTGGTGTGCTCTCAGCTATTGGATAATTTCAATTGGAAAATTGCACTACAATACGAGTACAACTGCCAGCAGCTACTTCTGTTGTTTGAACGTTGATTGCTGTCGATTTTGTAACTATTGTAGTTGCTGTAAAAAAATGAAATTACAGGCTGTATGCGTTCTGTTGTTGTACGAACCACAAATCTCACTCCGTGACGTGGTTCATATTTCCATGCGTATACGATGTAGATGCAAAAGTAGTGGTTGTGGTGGGCGATACGAAATTGTGCGTTGGGTCCTAAATTAGAGATTCCCAGCGCACATGCTCGTTCGAGTATTCTATAATTACAAACTCTCGCTCTTGTCTGCACTGCAAATGTGTGCGTGAAAGAATTGAATATTCACATAGGTCAACTATGGTGTGTCCAAAAGTATTCTTCATTGTAGATCGTATGAATATATGTATATGTATATGTCCGTGATTGGCTTTGTGCGAACGTGATTATGATTTCCATTAAAGCAAAGCTTGCATTTTGATTTTGTGCTCAACACAGACGAGGGTAGTCCGATTAATATTTAGCCAAGAAAATCGATGTAAATCATATTTTGTGAATACCAGAAAACGGTCGTCATTGGCTCACAGTCTAAGGGGAAAGTTAGTTAGATAGTGAAGGACATTTCGTGGGTTCTTTGGGTGGTGTCACACAGAAACTTCTTTGGATAACGCGTGTCGAATACAGTCTGTAATATAGTAACTTGATCGACCTGGCATCATGACATTGAAGTCACTGCAGAAGAAGTTGTCTCAAACACGAATTGACTACAATATTATACATTGCGTACGTCTGACATGTCTTTTTTCAATTGAGTAATATTTTATATTAGAAAAACAATTTGAAATTATGATATTCAACGGTTTAAAGGCTACAATATTTAAAATAATAATATTTATGTTTTAAGTGAATGTTTATTTGCATTTATTTCATTGAGGTGGTATTCAAAACCTTGTAACTCTTTTTCTGCAAATTTACATTCATACTGTCCAAATATGGAGAATGGAGTCATGAGTAGAATTTCTCATAAGTGAAGAAAGTTCTCTCAGCGCCATTCACTTGTAGCAGCTCACCACTTCCGTTCTTAAATCAGGTATCCTCTCGGTAGCCAAAAACCATACATTTGAAGAAAGTGAGAAAGGCAAAGCATTCCCTTCACTGGGTTGTGCGCTGGGTTTGGGACCCGCCATGATAAACCAACTTTTTTGACAACCCCTGCAAATGTGTAAAGAATTACGATTTACGTGCATGCCCTGGAATGTCTGGCTCTTTAATTGGGAAGGTGTCGCTGCCCAAGTAAATAGTAGATGTCTTCGTTAGAGTAAAGGCTGACAGCACCGCTATCAAAGAAATGCGATGAATAGGACAAGAACTAAGGCGAGTAGGTCCTTGTGGCATTTACTAAAGTTGCCATATACCCGGTGCCATTCACCCCGGTGAATGAACGTCTAGCCACAGTCCGCATTAAAGCGAAGTTCTTCAACATATCACTGATTTGCGCCCACACCCTGACGGAAGAGAAAGACGATGTGACCAACCAGTTTCTGTTTGTGACAAACGATTTTGTGTAGTGGTCTTCAACTTTTCCAGTTTTTTTTTTTTTTTTTTTTTTTTTTTGTTTTAATATTTTTGTTTCCAGACTTTGTATGGTTTTATGAAAGAGGCATTATTAAATTATCTTCAAATTGCGAATATGTCATTGAACAAAACGAACAATATTTAACATAAATCTGAACATTCTAAATCTGCTGATGAATCTTTAAATTTTATTCAACTCACTTTTTAAATAACGGATTTCCTTTCATCCGACTTAAGATATAGCTATGTACCATTCTCGATTAGTTTTAATGATATAAACGACCATTAGCTTTTGTACACTTTGCAAAATCTTGCAACATATTGTAACGACATATTTAGCTCAACCTTTTTCTTTAAACTAAAAATTGTTCAAATCCAACAAAAACTGTTCAAGCCTCTATGCACTGAATGTTTGCACCACCGTACTTATAGTTGACTTCTGATTGAAAACATTCATCAATGTGTGATGTACATAACTGAAATCCGGGATATGTACTTACTTGTTGTTTATGTTGTTTTAATCTCATTAACAATATATAGCCATATTATTCGCATCAAGTCCGGTTAGACATATTCATTTCTGACTTCATATAAGTGCCATTTTTAAATAACTTATTTTATACGAATGTAAAACTATTGCATTCAATTATCTAACATCACATAAACGTTTGTTACATGCCGCGAAAGTGATCTAATGACCCCAATAGTTTTTGTTGAGTGTCTAGAGAATTAAATTTTAAACCTCAGCATTTGATGTAATTAATTGAATAGTGCCATTTATACTATTTTGGATCTCTTGTTAGGAAATACATGTGTGAGGCTACCAATACCCATAGGATGGGCTAAACAAAAACCCGGATATAAGCTATAAGAGTGATTGGGACCGAGACAAAGTCTGATGTAAGTAAGTGTTATTTTAGTTTGACTCAAACAAAATATATAGCAACCAGGTCCAAATGCACTACTCAGTATACAAACCTGTCTCTTCAGTTAAGAGGCTCATCCTACATAGTGCCGAACTGCCTGTGCCTGTTCCTCCATAACGATTTGCATATCTGAAAGAGAAGCGATAAATTGGAAAATTACAAAGGCTTAAAAAAGGAGCTTATAATGTCAACTTTATGTTGTAATACTATATGTCCTTACAAAATCTTAGTTGGACTCACATCTTGATTTCTTTCTGGCAAATTTGCTTGCTTTGAGTGACGATCAAGGCGAGAGGTTCCATCAAGATATTTCCGGAGTGCAGGAATGCTAGCATATTTCTGTTGAATATTTAAAGAAGACCTTCAAGATGCCAAATATTCACGAAAATTATAAATATAAAGCAATTATTTCTCTAAATGTAGCTGATGTTTGTACTTTTTAAGAAAATATATAAGACAAGAAAACTTGACATGTGAATTCACTTATTATTGTTTACTGGACCCAGTACGTTCAAAATTTTATATAAATTTTCATCTGATAAGAAAAGTATTGCTTTGAGTAGTGCTATTTAAAGTTATTGTTCGTACCATAATATTAATTCATAGTAAAGGTTGAGTCAAATAAATTGTACATCGAAAATACCCCCTTTATTTTAAACATTTGAGTTTTGTTAGTTAAATTACTGAGGTAAATTTATACTACTAGATAAAGCACAGAAACATCAAATACTCCAATAAGTTTCTTTCTTTCAGTAATACTATGTGTTTAAGGCATAGCATAATGAGCAGTTTATCAATTCGAAATATTATTATGAATTGAAAATTCGTGGAAAATTTGTTGATTGCATACAAATAGCAGCAAGCCACAAATATGATATAAATAATTTTCAAATATTTGTCGTTGCAATTCCAATTTTTAATATGCAGAATCTCAGTTTAAGTACAACCAGGTGTTCAACCACTATCTCTTTAACAAATAGTAAAATGTAAAGACCACAGACCACAATAAATATCACAGCCAATCCACTCCACTTAAACGCTTATCAATCACTTAATGGACTTACGTATTTCTCTATTTTTTTTTTTTTTTTTTTTTTTTGTAACAAATAACATTTCCCAACAATTGGCTTAAAAGCATTTTTTATAAATTCGTCGTTCAACCTTTTTCTATCCATATATGTATATTTACAGGTAGACAGAACTAAAAAATAGTATACACCCACCTTTTTAAAATTGTGTATGTGATTTCAACGTTTCGCCTCGGTGTGTGTGACTGCGTGGTGATTTGTTTTATTATTATTTTTTTGTGATTTTTTGTAAGCGCTTTTGCTCGTGTCAAACCGCAATTCGATTTTGGTTCGTTTGTGCGATTGCAGATTGATTGGGTGTTACAACACAAATTACGAAATCCCACCAAATAACCTTTTTTCCATTACACACCATTTCTAATTTTTTTTTTATTTATTTATTTATTTTTTTCTTGCAATGAATCCGTATGATTTCGTATTTCATTTTAGTTACATACAAATCATTTAAACGATTTATTAGCCAATGCAGGTGAAATTGTGGTCCGCCCACTAGATATTTCCAGGCACCACTTGCCCTTTCTGCAGGCAAGCCTCAATTGCCTCAATTTGTATCGTAAATTCAATTTAGTTGCAAGGTTTGGCAAATTCGCGCAAAGTACTCGGATTAACAACTAATTCCACCAATTCAACATTATCGCCGCACATCAAGTGTAACAGGTTTTAAATCACTGCACTACGTATGGAAGTGAAGGTTGCTAAAGCGTCTGCATATCTCCTCACTACTTCTCCAGCCATCGCCGCCACTTGAAGCGGCGCTTGAATGCATTAATAAATAAACATGTTTGTATGTGCAATTAGGAGGTGCAGGGATCTCCATGTAATGCGTAAGTTATTTGTACATGCATTTAATATTAATAAGAGTATACGGCAGCTTTGGTGATTTTTCATTGCACCAGCAAAGTTGGATTAACAAGCTAACCCCATGTGAAATGTATGCAGTAATTACTCAGAGGTTGATATAGTCGATATAACTATAATAATAAATATATATATATATATATATAATACTCTACTGTTTATTTCAAAACAATTATTTTCAAAACCGTTTATTTGTCATAAAAGGAAAAATGTTTCACCATTTTAGAATAAAAGACTATTTTCACAAGATAAAGCCTGATCTTTCTCCAAAACCAAAATAAAATTTGATAAAATTTAATCATAGAAGATATTACTACCTATTACGAGCAGATTAAAGTAAGATACTCTAAGAGATAATGATCCAAAGTTTCGTTGTGACCAACTCCAGGCCTAAATACCTAGCTACCTCTCGTTAAGCCGCAAAGGTAATGGGCCTTCAACTCAATCCAAAACAATTATTACATCAGATGAAAATTTGTGGCCTGTAACAGGTCGATGCCACAAACGTGTACTTTCTTTTTTTAAATTATCTCAGAAAATTCAATATGGGAAAGTAGAGATTTGAACAGAGACAAAAACGATTTTTGTCATATGATTGTAATATTAACAACGAACTCTGGTCACGTGCCGACTTTTGAGACCCTCCAATCTATAAGCTACTAGTTTTTGAAATTACGAACCAGACCTTTTTTGATTTTAAATTACTGTCGTTTTCCGATATTAAGTAAGCATTAGTTGACAATAAGACAGCGTGCTTGGGACCTAAGACGATTTTTTTCTCAAAAATTTCACCATTCATATTCTCTCATTTATCCAGAGCTCAGATAACAAGAAAAAACTGTTTCCTTTCACACTTGTTATTTTGTCTTCCTTTGCTTCCTTCCTTTTCCCTTTTCAATGGGCCTCATCCTACTAACATTTTTTACCATATTCAAAGGTTTCAGCTCTGACCTATGTACAAGTGTTGTACCATTTCGTGAACGATGTACACAGGTCGATTTTAATAATTTAGGCGATCAAAAATAGTTTACAGAGTATTTTGATTTTTTTTCTATATTATACCACTTGGTATTGTTGTTTGTATAATAACATGTTTTATCAAATAAAAACGCCAAAAATTTAACAAAAATTCAGAATTTTACAATATTTTTATTATTTAAGTAAAAATAACATTTTTTATTATACGTATTTCAAATTAATAAATAACGAAGTACAAATATCAAACTTAGCGGTTTTTAGCGATTATTGTATGTCTGCAGTCTCCGCGATCTTAAGCTGCTCAGCTACAGAAACAAAAATTTCAACAGCCAAAATTAAGAATTAAAATTAAAGTTTATAATTTTTAAATGTTACTTGTTAAGAGAAGATAGAATAATTTTTTTAATGGTTAAGAGAGAATCTGTTAGATCAAATGTGCTGGAATGAGAATTGAAATCATGACATATACGGCAGGATGGTTCGTTTAGCTCAAAATTTGTTCCAGAAAATTTTAAAAGTATGGGTCTAATCTGCCTGGTAAAGCGAGCGGGAACGTTAAAATTTATATCAGATAAAAGAGATGGGCTACAAGCTGACCCATTCATGAGTTTTACAAGAAATATTATACCAAGCATCTCCCTACGACTAGCGAGTGTCGGGAGATTTATAAGTTTTAAACGATTAGTGTAAGGGGGAAGATTTAAAGTGGGATTCCAATGCAAATGATTTAAAGCAAATAGTAAAAATTGTTTTTGAACGGACTCTATTTTCTCAGAATGAACTTGATAACAAGGGTTCCATACCACGGTAGCATACTCTAACATAGGCCTCACCAGAGATGTAAAAAGAATTTTCGTGGTAAGCGGATCTCTAAATTCTTTAGACCAACGATTAACAAAACTAAGAGCGCCTTTAGCTTTAAAAACCATGGAAGATGAACAAAAGCTGCATACTTGCTCCAACCTAAAGTTTTGTATTGCGTATAAAGTAGGATCTACAGATCTAAGTGAAAAACAGATCGTTTTACATTTTTTAAGATCAATGGCATGTCATTTCTATCACACCAAGAAACTAGGTTGTTTGTAACTGACATCTTTCGCTGTTTGAAGTATACGTTTTAAAAAGTTTTACATCGTCAGCATAAAAGAAAATTTTTGAAGACTTAACAACAGATGATATGTCATTAATAAATAACAAGAACAGAATTTGGCCAAGATGGCTACCTTGAGGAACTTCTTCTTCTTGATTGGCGTAGWCACCGCTTACGCGATTATAGCCGAGTTAACAACAGCGCGCCAGTCGTTTCTTCTTTTCGCTACGTGGCGCCAATTAGATATTCCAAGTGAAGCCAGGTCCTTCTCCACTTGGTCCTTCCAACGGAGTGGAGGTCTTCCTCTTCCTCTGCTTCCCCCGGCGGGTACTGCGTCGAATACTTTCAGAGCTGGAGCGTTTTCCTCCATCCGGACAACATGACCTAGCCAGCGTAGCCGCTGTCTTTTAATCCGCTGAACTATGTCAATGTCGTCGTATATCTCGTACAGCTCATCGTTCCATCGAATGCGATATTCGCCGTGGCCAACGCGCAAAGGACCATAAATCTTTCGCAGAACTTTTCTCTCGAAAACTCGCAACGTCGACTCATCAGTTGTTGTCATCGTCCAAGCCTCTGCCTCTGGGAGGATGGAGTCATGTGTAGAAGTTCACGCAAGTGAGGAAAGTTTTCTGATCGCCATTCACGTGGGAGTGGCCAGAAACGATTCTTTTACATATGACTCAAGCAGCTCACGACTTCCGGTCTTTGACCAAGTATCCTCTGGGTAGCCTAAGAACATCCGTTCGAAGGTGAGCTAAAGTGAGAAGGCGAAACATTCCCTGCATAGGGTTGTGCGCTGGGTTTGGGACCCGCCACGTAAAAAAAACCACCCCAATGAAAACGCAACAACAGCCTCGGATGAGAGACCTTGAGGAACGCCTGAAGGAAAATTGATTATGCCAGAAAGAGTATCGTTAAATATGACTTGTTAATTTTATTACTAAGATAAGAAGCAACTCATTTTAGGAATATTGGTTAAAAACCAAAAAGATCAAGTTTATTCAAAAGAACTGAATTTTTTACTTTATCAAAAGCTTTGCTAAAATCTGTGTATATAACATCAGTATTCTTATTCTACCTAAAGCCCGTTGATACGTTGATAATTCAAGTAAATTAGTTATTGTAGATTTCCCATTACGAAAACCGTGCTAAGTACAAGAAATTAGTGGAGAGATCCGGAAGGCTATGTCGTCTGTCATAATTGTTTCATAAATTTTAGGTATTGCAGACAACTTTGCTATTCCCCTATAGTTCTCAATAGATGACCTAAATCCACTCTTATGTAAAGGAATTATAAATGACTTTTTCCATATGGATGKAAAKAAGCCTTGCATAAGAGATGAATTAAATAGTTTTGTTAGGGGTTGGTATATAYATTTGGCACGTTTCTTAAGAAAGCATGAGGAAATCATATCTGGGCTATAATTGTATGATTGTTCTATTTAACTGATATAAGACGTCTGCTTCGGAAATAGTATGACAGTAATCGGACATAACTTGTGCTGATGCGGAACATTTTTTGGAGATTTTGGAGAGTGATTGGACTTGAAGAATTCAGCGAACATATTGGAAATGGTGTGATTGCCACTAGACATACTAGACTTATATTTCATAGCAGACGGAAAATTAGAAATCCTGCGTTTGGAGTTGACGAAACCATAGAACAATTTTGGGTTACGTATAATATTATTTTTTACTTTATTTATATAATTATTATAACATATTTTGTTACGTTCAGCAAATTGTCGGCGCAATTTAGAATATTTTGAATAGTCAGCAAGTAAACCAGTTTTTTTCAAAAGTTTAAAAGCACGAGACTTTCTATTCTTTAATTTACATAATTCTTTCGGAAACCATAAATTAGAACTAATTTCTTGACTAACAACGCACTTCGGAACATATTTTTCAAATAAGTTAAAAATAGTTTCATTAAAGTGGGAAGCACTAAATTCAATATTGCCACTGTAATCTGGACAAGTTACTTTAGAAAGTTCGTAATTAATCTTCTTAAAATTAACTTTCGCAAAGTTGAACTGAAAACAAAGGTCTTGTGTATTATTATGAGGAAAGTTAGTTATGATTTCGATGTCAATTTTGAAAGCAGAATGATACGGGTCCTCTGGCCGAACCAAAGGATCACATCGGACAACGGAGAACATTGAACCGTTATCAACATAAACTAGATCTAAGAACTTATCTAATTCGTTTGAAACTTCATCTAAGAATTCGTTAAAACATAAGCGAGTACTAATAGGAATGGTGTGATTATCAATAGATTTGCATGATACGCACGGTAAATTGAAATCCCCCAGAACAATCATGGAATCAGTATTACTAGCCATTGGGAAAACATTATTTATTAATGATTGCATGCTGCATATATGCAGATATATCCAGATACTAAATAAATAAATAAATAATCAACCATCATACCCATAAATTATAGATTAAAGCAAATATATTAAAAAAATATTTAATTATTCCTCTAATTCTGTCTCTGATATATCACATTCTGTCTTTGATTCGTCAACTGAGATCACCTAAAACAATAGCAGACGAATAATGCGAAGATCAAGCTTCGAAGTGCGGGCGCAAGCAAGGTGGTAAATGCTTATTACTGGGCTACTTCACCTTCTATTGTAAGTACAACAAGGTGCGTTCCAAAGGAAACAGAACTTTTTGAATCTAGTGCCTCCTGGTGGCGCCATCTATATGTCGACTGGTGCGCTAGAATCTGCTTTTTTTATGGATTGTCCAGTGAGCGCTACACGACATTTCAATGATTGGAAATGAAGTGATAGCGTTTGAATTGTAGTATGTTTGTGTTTTCGGTGCGAAAATGAACATCGAACAAAGAACCAACTTCAAATTTTGTTTTAAAATTGGTAAAACTTTTACCGAAACGTTTTAATTGATGAAACAAGTTTATAACGATGATTGCCTATCCCGCAGCAGAGTGCACGAGTGGTTTTAACGTTTTCTAAGTGGTCGTGTGGACATAAATGACGATCAAGATGTGGGCCAATCAAAATCGGTGGCCACCGGAAATTCCATCAAAACTGTGCGTGAATTCATCAAAAATCACCCGAAATCATCATTGAAATTCATGGAAATGGAATTCCACATCTCCAAAAAATCGATTTATCGCATTTTGACCGAACATTGGGGCTTACGAAAGTTTGCCCACTGGCTGACGACCAAAACTTGCTCAGAATCCAACATTCGAAGGACGACGTTTTTGCCCGATTATTTGATCAAAAATCACATTGTAACAATTAACCACTATCCGCATTCACCTGATATGGCACCGTGCGACTTTTTCTTTTTCGAAAAATGCATTCGGCCGTGAAAGGAAAGCGTTATGCAGACGTAGAAGCCATTCAAAAGGCTTGCACCGTCCATACATAGCGGCAGTATCCACAAACGAGCTAAAACACTCGTTCGACATACTTTTGGGCAAAAAGCTAGATTGAAGCAGAAAGACCATTTGCTCTGTTTTTTTTTTTTAAGTCCTGTTTACTTTGGAACGCATCTTGTATTTCCTAATAACCTTTTATTAAAACTGAAACTTACCTAACTAGCAAATGAATGCTAGATCTATATGAACGTAGTATATATGTTATAACGTACCAATTACTCATATCCAGCACTATGAAACTTCTAGCAATACACTAAAACTTTGGAGTTGAAAAATCTGAAAACCTAAACAGCGGGTTTCCATCCTTACAAAAATATTATGCTTATTCTTTCTCAACTCGCAATAAGGTTGTTTAATACGAAAAATGAAAATCTACGAAGAAGTTTAACTTGATTGTGATCGGTCAGTTTATATGGCGACTATATCTTACAGTGCTACGAAATCGGCAGTTTCCACAAATGCGCAATTTTGAGAAGAAAATTTCCATTCGATATCTTAAAATTGAGAGACTAGTTCGTATGTATATACACGGACAGACGTAGAAGTAGGGAACGGAAATCAGCTTTAAGAACTTGACAACTTACTTTTTGTGATAAACGGCGCCTGAGCAGATCTTGGAACACTATAACATGTGACAAAATGGACACGTGAATAAGAAGGATACGATACAGTACTACAATTGATTCCTATTATCATTTTGGACACTATCTATTATCGATAACGAGTACATATATTACCAGTCACATTTTATTCTCTACCAAAAACATGTATATTTAAAACCTAATCGTTGAAACCGATAGTATTGCATTAAAATATCTGAAAGTATGTTATACTATATTCACTATGTGTAACTGACTTTGTTATATTTCAGAAAAAGGTTATGTAACACTTTTATTCTCTGATAAAAATCAATATTATTGTAGCCATTTTCACTGCAATTTACATATTGCTGATTCTTTTGCCGGCGGCGAGAAATTTGAGCAATGGACAGTTATTCCATTACAATCAGATAAATTCATTATTTAAAATAATATGAAAGGTTAACGATATTCCGACATGCGGAATTTCGTTTTAAGAATACAAAAAGCTTGAATGCATATGAATTTCTATGTAAGAATCATTTTAAATGCAAATATTTCAATACAATTTTTTTGATAAAAAACTTAGATTTAAAGGAATAAAATAATAATAGGTATAAGAGAAATTTAACGATTGTAATTCATTATTTCGCACCTGTTTTACCAATGAATCAAGTTCAAAAATTAGTTTCGATATTTAAAATACATAAATCACAATCGATGACTCTCTTTTCGTGTTCAGTCAGTTACAATCTTGCCAGAATGGCTAGATCAGGTATTTTGGGTCGAGTCTAGTATTGACGCTTCTTACTCACAATATTAACCAACTGGTTAGTCGATCCATAAAATGTGCTAGCGGAGGACTCATTTCTCTCTGCCAGCACGATGATTTTCAAATATTGTTTCCTTATCTTTCTCGATGTTGTTGTCATTAACAGAGATATGTATGTAGATAGATGACTCGTATGATAGAAGTTTTTGATGAGTTCACCACTTTGATGGAATGCTACATGCTATTGCCTCAAATAGTTCTGTTCGTAATAATGTTAACACTAACACTACTGCAATCTATTTAACGATTCCACATCCTTAGTTTAACTACAAAAGTTCAAGAAGACTTGTTGTTTAATTTTTTCCATGGCTAAAATCGACAAGTGTTGTGGAGAAATGGCTGCCAATCACACTAATTAGCATAAGGAGATCAACTTTTACTCGAGCCTAAAACCCAAACTAGGAGAAAATTGCTTGGAAAATTCGGCGCAGTGCAGTTTAAATGGGC
Organism: Bactrocera latifrons; assembly: GCF_001853355.1. Lineage (NCBI taxonomy): Eukaryota > Metazoa > Arthropoda > Insecta > Diptera > Tephritidae > Bactrocera > Bactrocera latifrons. Next base: position 7,768 of record NW_017536964.1, on the reverse strand, counting down.
CAGTCCTATAACAGTTGACTCTAATTGTATACAGGTTTAATCTGAGTACAACAACATGTCATTGAACTTGTCTTACTCTTCTAAAACCCCCCAAAGGTGATCTAGTGACCGATGCCCAGAGCATACGAAAATTATGGAGGGAACACTTCTCCAGCCTGCTGAATGGCAGTGAAAGTACAAGGACAGGAGAAGGCGAACCGATTCCCCAATCGATGAAGATGCAGCAGACATTTCATTGCCGGAACATGAAGAAGTTTGAATAGCAATTACCCGCCTGAAGAACAACAAAGCAGCGGGGGCCAATAGATTGCCTGACGGCCGACTATTCCAACAAGGTAATACTATATATCGCGTATAAAGTTCTGTCGGTCCTATTGTGTGAAAGATGAAAGCCCACCGTCAACAAACTAATTGAACCTTATCAGTGTGGCTTTAGACTTGCAAATCAACCACCGATCAGATATTCACCACACGCCAAATCTTGGAAAAGACCCGTGAAAGGATAATCGATATACTCCACCTCTTCGTCGATTTCAAAGCTGCTTTCGACAGCATGAAAAGTAGCTGCCTTTATGCCGCGATGTGGTATTCCGGCAAAACTAATACGACTGTAAGAATCATTTTAAATGCATTCGATACCAAACGACGTTTCAGACAAGGCGACATCCTATTGAGCGATTTCTTCAATCTGCTGCTGGAGAAAATAATTCGAGATGCATAACTTAACCGAGGAGGTACAATATTTTGATTATTCTCCAGACTGGACAAGGAGCAAAGCAAATGGGTCTGACTGTGAACGAGGGCAAAACGAAATATCTCCTGTCATTAAACAAACAGTCGTCGCACTCGCGAGTTGGCACTCACGTCACTGTTGACAGTCATAACTTTCAAATTGTTGATAATTTCAACTATTTAGGGACCAATATAAACACTACCAACAATTTCAGTCAGGAAATCCAACGCAGGATAACTCTATCTAACAGGTGCTACTTCGGACTGAGTAGGCAATTGAGAAGCAAAGTCCTCTTTCGATGAACAAAACGCAAACTCTATTAGTCACTCATAATACCCGTCCTGCTATATGGTGCAGAGGCTTGGAGGATGGCATCAGCTGATGCGTCGACGTTGTGAGTTTTCGAGAGAAAAGTTATGCGAAAGATTTCTGGTTCTTTGCGCATTGGCCACGGCGAATATCGCATTTGATGGAACGATGAGCTATATAACATATACGACATTGACATAATTAAGCGAATTAAAAGACAGCCGCTACGCTTTCCTAAGTCATGTTGTCCGAATGGACGAAACCACTCCAGCTCTGAAAGTATGCGACGCAGAACGCGCCGGGTTAAGCAGAGAAAAAGGGAGACCTCCACTCTGTTCGGAAGACTGTGTGGAGAACCAGGTTCCTTTACTTTAAATATCCAATTGCCGCCACGTAGCGAAAAGAAGAGCGACTAGCGCGCTGCTATTAACTCGACTATAATCGCGTAAGCGGTGTCTACGCCAATAAAGAAGAAGAAGAGGGTTGAGCTTGTTACAGATTAAAAAACTACTTATATTACACCCCGTCCAGAAAGTATCGGGAATTCTTCATTTAAATCTCCCGCTTTTATGGAAGACAGGTAAATTTTTGTTCCTAGATTGGTGCAACTATCCTTAATTATGATGCCAAAAATTATGTATTTACAGCAGCAGTTTATGTCAGTCGACCTCAGCCGTACTTGACCTTTTTCCATAAGATTACGCAGAAAAACTTCGGTTTGATTCGATAGATTTGCAGGTTAACGCGAGAGCTCACTTGCGCTTTCTGTTCATCCCAGCCGCAGAGTCAAATTTGTAGTAATTGATTTTAGACTTCGTTCTTTTATCTGCTTTAACATCATTGTATTACTGATCCATAACTCTTTATTTTATGGAAAATTTTTATTTCGTCTACTCAGTAGTCTCCTATATAACATTCAGTGACTAGGTCATTATATTTATAGCTTATACTTACAGCAATATTAATATGCATATAAGCAGATGCGTTGAACTTATTACTGGGGTAGTAAAAAATGCCCAGAACTGTCTTGACTGGATAAAAATGTAGACGGATTTCAATTTGAGCATGCTTTCTAGTCCAAATTACTAACTATATTGAAATTTCTTCTTTTTATTTTGCAGCATCGAATATTATTTAGGGAAAAACCTAACGAATTTTTAAATGGATTCTGGGCTTAAAATCGATGCCAAAAAAAAATTGAAGAATTTCCTGGCGTTTAAGATAGTTGTGAAAATAAAGCTATGTTTCTAGCGCTGAAGAAGCCAACGGGCCTTTGCTTGCTGAGAGCAATGCTAATATGGAATATTCGTATTTATCTTATTAAGAAACAGTTATAAAGGAAGATGAAGTGTCTTCTATATTGTACAAGAAAACCTTAATAAGATCACCATTATTTATACAAAGCTTTTTTGTATGGGAAGGATCACCAAAAATGGTTGACCGTGAAAGCGAAAAGCGATCGGTATGATCAATGTATAGTACGTTCTGCCAGAGATCTACCACTTCGTTGCAGAAATTTAATTGAAGATCTTAAAAATTACAAAGTGTTTATAATTAATGATATAACTCACCATATTTTCAAATGGGAAAATATTGAATTAACTACTACGAAACAGTCACTCATGCAACAACTGCCGGATACACATTATTCATCAAATACAAAATACCAAATCACGTATACGCCGTGGTATATGCACAGCATTAAGTGAAAGCGGACATACGAACCGGATAGGGAAGATGTAGAGTTTTATGCGCAAATTATTGACAAAGCAGGCAATTTGTAGCACTTTGAGGCTGGTAACATTGTAAAAGCGAAATTAGCTTTGACTTTGAATCCGAATGGAAAGTATTAAGGACGTTTTTAATACCTTATTTAACGATAATATGAATTAAAATACCTTGAGTTTTCTGTCAATTTTGTAAAACCAACTTTTGTTACTTGTTCTCACAAAGGAATTTTAGAGGTGGAGATATCTAATTATTAATAAATAAAAAGAAGGGAAAACTGTGATGTTGAAATCAGTATATTTTCTTAGTTTCGTATCAAAAAAATATTTCCGTAAGCATTTGGACATGATATTCGAGTCGAGGATGACAAATATCATCCATTTGTATAACTAGAGTTGAAAGTATACAAACTGAAGTGTACAAACAATTTTCAAAAATGTTGCATAGTCTGTATTCAGCCTTAACAAAGTTAATTTTTCATAATCCCATAAGTATGAGGTGTGTTCCGAAAATTACGAGAATTTTAAAATTTTAAATTTTCGAATTTTTCTATTAAGTTGATTACAACCGCTAAGGTTAAACGCGTTTTAAAGGCCAGTCGATTTTCGTTTGTTAAAAGCTCACACTCCGTTGCTTCTTTTAAATCATTGGCTAAGAGAAGTACTATAATGATGTGCCAGCCTCCTTATTCGTCAGAAAAGTTTTCGTTTAATTTTTTCCAACATCCAAAATGAAAGAGATCTTTAAAGTGTGGTTTTATAGATGAAAATCGCTGAAATAGCTAAAGGCTATCTCAAAGACCTAGTTTGATAAAAGATCTAAAGCAATGTAGATCAATAAATATTTTTTCCCAAAATCCGAAACTTGTCCTTATTTTTTGAACACCCCTTTTATATATGTCCGCTTCAGTCAAGCGGTTTTGTATGTGTAATGTTACCAGGCTACAAGTCATAAAAGCAGCAATCCACTACAAGAGAGAAATCATATTACAAAATGAACAAATGCGTGTCTCTCCCGCGATTGATAATAAAAACCACATAAAAATCAACTGAAATGCGCTCAATCTGTATCACACATACACGTCACAACAGATAGAATATATTGTGGCGTATATTGTTGTATAATAACGGAAAAGAAACGCGTTGGTTGTTGTAGCGTAGTCAACAGAATGAGTGGCAACAAGGTTGTCCGGCGGTGGTGGATCATAAGCGTTTGTCAGTGCTGTCATGTTTACAAACGTAGTCAAGGACAGCATACGACTAGCAATGTTCAGCACGCAGTGGACATAAAATGAAATAACTAACAATAAAAATTCAATTTCAATTTAAATTTGTCGTCAAAACATACAAATACAAACAAATATAAACTGTGAAATGTCATCAAATTGTAGCATATACAAAAATGAATTTTGACCCTCATACACACACTTTGGTCGTTGGAATTTTGTGGCCTTAATGTCGACTCACTTCCAGTTAGTTGGTTGACTGGCTGGCACTTTTATTATTTATTATTAAAATATGCAAAGTATTTTGACTGTGCCGTCAATGATGGAGTAGTTAGGCAAATGAAAATGCTTCCAAAAATGTTGGCTGTGCCCTGCAGGATAGTTATCAATCCAGCTGAAGTTGTTATGTGAAAAATAGTTTAAATTTAATTAAATATTTTTTATAAGAAACCTTTGGAAATTATACACTTTCAAAGTTCGCAGTAACACATTGATGGAATGGTATAGACCTTGAGACTTTCCACCATTCTGGAACTTTCCAACTTCTTCAATCCAAAAAACGCGTGGAGAGGCAGAGAATGTAATCTTTGGAGTTAGTTACTGCTAACCTTGGCATATCACTTGACGCTGTGATACAAAATCACATTTCTCCAAAATATATATTTCTCAACATCCTCACTTCTACAGCAATTCGTCTGTGGCTAGTATTAGTACGCTGTAAGCGTTTGAAAAACTTAAAAACTCAACCCCTACCATTACTTTTAAAGATTTCTCTGCGCTATCTAGGATGAGATTACTTTACTGTATTTTTCAGTACTTCACTCTTTTAACCTTTCAACTATGAACCCGCTACATCTTCCTTCTTAGCTTCCATTCTATTTTTCTTACAGGGTAATTTAGCATTTTCATTACTTATACACGCAAATATGTAAGTCTTTCAGAGAAATATTATTTATTTATATGAAAGTGAGTTTTTACTAGCTGTCACTATATGAATATCTAATGGAAATACAAATTTTCACACGCACGTTCACACATCGGAATAAGCATTGCGCCATGTCCTCCATATAAAAACACTGCACTGTAAAAGTATAAAAATGTTTAAAAAATAATAATAATTATAATATTAGAAAATATTTACTACTGTAAAGTAGGAGCTGCTTAAATTGAAAGTTTTGAATGCAACAGCAATTATTTTTAACTTATTTTTAGAAAATTTAAGGATAAACTAATCCTCTACTGATTCAAAAACCTGCAATATATAATATGTTTCAACTCACACCATATAGAATAATGAACACAGTCTTTTGAGATGCCTACTATCTCAGCTTTATCGCACCTCAAATAAGCAGTCTGTCAATACGATATCGTAGAATTTTGTCATTTTAAGACTACTGTTATCGGTTCATCAAAAACAGACGTTTGACAACGTTGGAAATCGATAAATAACTTTTTAACGGCCGCCAGCGTAGAGAAAGAAGGTCCATATATGTACATTCTCGTTACTTTTTGAACATGCCTCCCACAGTAACCAAGCAATTCGCTATCCAAAAACAAGAATAAAATCGTCGACATCGTTCTTTTTCTAGGTTTCTAAAAATCACAGATAAGTCGGCTTCAAAACCACAGTTCGATTTAAATTTCGGCCTTTCCAATATGGGTCGTTTAGTAATTCTTCTTCTTCTTGATTGGCGTAGACACCGCTTACGCGATTATAGCCGAGCTAACAACAGCGCGCCAGTCGTTTCTTCTTTTCGCTATGTGGCGCCAATTAGATATTCCAAGTGAAGCCAGGTCCTTCTCCACTTGGTCCTTCCAACGGAGTGGAGGTCTTCCTCTTCCTCTTCCTCTGCTTTCCCCGTCGGGTACTGCGTCGAATACTTTCAGAGCTGGAGCGTTTTCGTCCTTCCGGACAACATGACCTAGCCAGCGTAGCCGCTGTCTTTTAATTCGCTGAACTATGTCAATGTCGTCTTATATCTCGTGCACCTCATCATTCCATCGAATGCGATATTCGCCGTGGCCATCGCAGAACTTTTCCCTCGAAAACTCGCAACGTCGACTCATCAGTTGTTGTCACCGTCCAAGCCTCTGCACCATATAGCAGGACGGGTATTATGAGTGACTTATAGAGTTTGGTTTTTGTTTGTCGAGAGAGAACTTTGCTTCTCAAATGCCTACTCAGTCCGAAGTAGCACCTGTTG